>NC_081409.1:735350151-735650151 GCF_030272615.1 Cryptomeria japonica
TAGCGTGTCTGCGATCAAGAATACATTGAAAGCAACGGCATCGCCCATAACACCCCTCCCTGCGTCATTAACACCTCCAGGCACAGCGTACATGGCTGCGAAGCTTCCTCCCGCTAACACCAATGCCACAGTCACCTGAATAAGAGATTTACTATGACTTCTGACTGTGGATTGCTCTAGTTGGAGGTTCGGTGCCATCGATTGATCAACCTCAATTAAAAAAAAACATCAAAAAATGTTTTCTTTAAGATCGACCGATTTCATGTCTAATATTAGTTCTTTTCCAACAAAATATTCAAGAAACAAGCAACTGGAGAGAATAAATGAAAAACATTCAAAGCAGGAAAATTTACATCCGGCTGATCTTTAATTGATCAAATAAGGGAAAAAGAAACAAAAATAGGTGCCAGCTTACGTGGTCAAATTTTGCAAATTTTTTTTAAGATTTTGAGAAACATTGAAGATTACGAGAACAGATTTAGTCTCACCTGATTTGATTGTTCAATATCCTCAACGGTCCCCCGTTCCTCATCCTGATCACCCCCATCTAATGGAAACATAACGCTGAGGCATCCTACCACCTGGATAACGGATTTAATGACTGGCAATTGCTTTGCTCGGAGGTTACAAACGAAAATTACAGAAAAATTAGAGAAAAACCCAAGGCGTTACAATATTCTGTTCATCAAGAGAGAAAAACCCAAGGCGTTACAAACGAAAATTATAGAAAAATTAGAGAAAATGATAGTGAAACTCTGTTACCTGGATCTCCTATGCTTCCATAGCCCTCCCCTTTAGGCCCCCTAGTGGAACCGTTCTCTGTGTTCGTTTCCTTTTGAAAGAGTGTGAAAGAGTATATATAGATAAACTACAATGCGCAGAGTCATAGGCGTTCTACTCTCATTCCAGGAAGGAGAGTCTGTCCGCTTTTCTACTATGCTAATAGTAGACGAGTTAAGTCTCTTCCTGACAGTGCTGATTACCGACGGGATGTTTGGGTTAGGATTCTCCCTGACGGTTAGGATTCTTCCTGACGGTGCCGATAGTGATGGGATCATTGGCGATGTTTTATTTTCAGACTCTTCCCGATGCTGATAGCGATTGACATAGGGATTGTTGGGATGTTTGGGCTAAGCCTCTTTTTGACAGTGCTAATTAACAACTAATTAAGGAGAGTTTTAATCCAAACATTCCAACAAACATTCCAACGATCTCCATGTCAATCGCTATCAGCTTTAATGCTGATAATTATGATAGCTATTGACATGGGGATCGTTGGGATGTTTGGGTTAAGACTTTCATTGAGAGTACTAATTAGTCATTAATCAAGGAGAGTCTTAACTCAAATATCCCAATGATCCCATGTCAATCGCTATCAATTGTAATTCTGATAGCACTGTTGATAACAATTCATATGGGAATCGTTGAGATGTTTGAGCGAAGACTTTCATTGAGAATGCTGATTAGCCACTAATCAAGGAAAGTCTTAACCCAAACATCCCAATGATCCCATGTGAATCACTACAGCTGATAGAAATTGACATGAGAATCATTGGAATGTTTAGGCTAAGACTTTCATTGATTGTTGACGCGGCTGATAGCGATTGACATGGGATCGTGGGAATGTTTGGGCTAAGACTCTCGTTGACAGTGTTGATTAGTTGCTAATCAGCGCTGTCAAGTAGAGCCTTAGCCTAAACATCCCAACGATCCTATGCCCATCGCTATAAGCATAGTAGAAAAGAGGGGAGCGACTCTTTCCTGGAAAGAAAGCAGAACTAGGTGAGCAACTTTATAATTTCGCTAGAGTCAAAAGTGCGCGTTGGTTTTTTCTTGAAGTAACATTACAGTTTTGTCTTCATTGGATATTAATTCAATGTTAATATTCTATTTATTTTATGTTATAGTATAATTTAAATTAGTACTAGTAAAGTAACTTAATTGCATCTATTTAACAGACATGAGGTGTCTATTTATTTTACATAACTGTTTCAATATAGATAGTGTCTCCAGATTTTTTAAAATATTATTAAGATATCTGTGTTAGTTTAGATATATATAATATATCTCGTTTTCATATGTAAAAGTCGATTCAATGTCTCCATAATCTTATATTGAATAGTATAGATCTTATTTTAAATTTAATTAAAATTTACAAATTAATAAATATTATTCACTTCTCTATCTAAAAGAGTTAAATTAATGACTATATTTATTATATATAAGTTTGAACTCGTAAAAGTTAATTGTTTTTTACATTTATTGTTTGTAAACTTTAATCTTTACTTGTAAGAGTTTATGTTCAATTGAAAATGAAGAAGTTAGGAAGAGATTATGATTAAAAACTTTCTTGAATAATTACTTTTAGATAAAGATATGAGATTTCCACAATTCATATTGTATACGAGTTTATTTTTTCTAGATTCGATTGTGTGTATTTTTTTCCATCAACGTTTCGAATCACACTCCGTGATTCATCATCAGGATGAAAAGAATTCCAAAGACATGAAAGATGATGATGAATCATGGAGTGTGATTCGAAACGTTGATGGAAAAAAATACACACAATCGAATCCAGAAAAAATAAACTCGTATACTTTTAGATAGTTTAAAATTTATTTGAAATGAAATTCACAATGCTAGTTCTTTGTTTTAATGATTTTAGTTTTTTGTTGCTTACTTTTTCTCGCATTTTGTGAATGTAAATTCATGCTTATTACTTCTTCTTTAAATTTCTTTAATCATTTTTTATATGAGAGATTTATCAAACACACACGTACATACACATATAGATACAGATACACATGCACATGCACATACACATGCATACAATATATTGAGATTATTATTTTAATGTCGGCTATTTATTTATTTATTTTTGTTAACATACTCACGTCATTATATTGCAACACATGTTGCCATTGTAGGTTACAGCTCTAGTGTACTTAAGTAAAAAATTATATCAGCAAAATTATTTGAAATGAGGTATGTTTTCATCTTTTCAAATAACGAATGAAATTTCTATGGCTAGAGCTAGAAGAGATGCTTGAGTGTTATAATATGACTCATAAAATATAAAATAAATATTAGTCACACTTAATGGATTGATCAAGAACTAATTGATAGACCTTACTAAAAATTTCAGTAGACAACATGGGCAAGCTTGGGTTCCAAAATGGCTAACCAAATTGTATTAAATCTACATTACCATATAATGGTCACAGAGTGTGAAACCTATATGTAATTGAGAATTTGAACCATAGAAAAATGTGGAGAGAGTCATGAATAATATTGGCAAGGATTAAAATTGCATAATGGAGTATCCACATACCATTTCCAACAACTTGTGCACCTAACCTTAATTTTGTGAAGCATTCGCGGAGGAATTAAATCAACAAGAATATGAAAAGACTCAAAATATAGTTGTGAACCATATATTTAAACTTGTATTTAGGCCAAAATAGATAAATTTTTATGGCTTTATAAAAGAAGTTTCGAGATGAATTAAATTCCTTAATGGAAAAAAATGATATAGAAAGTATAAGAGAAATAGATAAATATAAGTCCTAGAAATTAATCATAGGAGACCACTAAAGAAAGAGTTTGTTGATAGATATCCCAATTCTAAAATTAGTCACTTTCTAAACTAATTAAGGTTAAATAACTTCATAAAATTTTCATATTCTTTTCATTACAAATGTTCGTTAAAGTTGTACAAGAATCTTCTTAAAGAAATTAAATTAAATATTATACATTTCAAAGATTGCTTGTCTTTCAAAACCCAATAATAAATATAATGTTGCAATAATATTTTTAAAGCACCATTCCTTATATTTATCTATTAATTCATTTGCCACAGAGGCTTAACCCTTTATAATAAAATAAGGTCAAACCCTCCAAAGTGAAAAGGATAGAAAGATAATTTCAAAAAGAACATGTAGAAGCATTTTCCCATCTTAGAAAGAATCCATACAATCCATTAATAAAATGTATCTAGTGGGCAATGAAATAATATTGTGCATTTAATACAAAGTAAAAAAACACACACACCTATATGTCATTTATACATATGTAGTTCCTGTATATTTATCATAGATTCTTTATATAGTGTAGTACATTATCATAAACCTTTATTATGACTTATACAATTATCTCTCTTAAAATCTTATGACACTAATATATTTATTGCACTTCTCTTGCATGTCTCTTACTTCTTCATATATTTTCTCTCTAAATTCATATGCTTTCTCCAATCTAGATATAGTACAATTGTATTCTTCATCACATATATGTACATGTTACCATTTATATTCATTCATACTTATGTCCTTCTAGATTTTTATAAAGCTATATCGATGATTTATATTATTAAAAATGGAATGGACCCTACTTCCTATGAGGAATGGGAAAAGAACAAATAGATATGGATAGAGATTACTGATGGGGACCTTTTTGTGTATCTCAAGAGGCTTCATGACAATGACCCAAAAGTGATAGAGGATGTTGTGAGTAGTTGGGAGAAAGGTATCCTCACAACCTTTGAAGTGGAGTTTAGAATTGATCAAATCTTAATTACAGAGATAACTGGATCATAAAAGGAAGGCAGGAAGTTTTATAGAGAAAGGAAGGTGGCAGAAGAAGCTATTTTGACCTTCTTTGACAAAGAAAGCAAGAGAAAAAGGGTGTGAAAGATGAAGGACAACAACTATAATAGGAAGGACCTACAATCATTTTAGGAAAAGATTCCCAAAGTGATTATGAGGTACATTACTCTTGACGACTGCTACACCAGTATCTTCTCTTACCACTTTATGATATTAAATTATTAGACATAACAAAAGAATTTATTTACCTTTCTATCTATTATTTTCTCTTTAAAATAACCTAGTGAATCATGCCAAAAATAGTGACAACCCTATTTTGCATGAGGGGTTAATCATACTCATCATGGAGTATGCTAAGGATCACAGGTTTAAAATCTCCCCGGTTGTCAAAACCCCCAATTCTCCAACCAACCCGGATGTATAATATGTGTCTGATATGGAGATGGAGAACGAATAGTCTAGTATGGCTATGGATTGGTGAGACCTCAATGTCTTGGATGATCCAAAATACTATCCTTCTCAGAGGAGGGCCCCCAACAAAATATTGTAGCTAGCACTGGTAGAAGCAAAAGAAACAAACACCCCAAATGGTCTACTAGTAAGTATAAAACACCCAATCCCAATTTACATGGTTCTTGCCCACTGAATAAAAAAGTTCAAATTAGGAAAAACTGGGGAATCCAAGGGAAAGGAGAAGGAAATAAAGTTGGAATTCCTTATTAATGTTGAATAGTGGGAATAGGGGGATACTCAAAAAGACCTGTTTTCATATTCTCCTTAATAACTCTATAAAAATCCATGAAAATTGCTTTCTTTGGGTTAGAAAGGAGATTAATTTGTTGAAGGAAGGAATAAAGGAAATCATTGACACTTTTACTAAGATGCCCATGCCAAGAAAAACTAAAAAAATTCTCCAAATGACATAAAAACTTACAAAAGATGTTAAGATCATGAAAATGGATCATGAATCGAGGATTGGTCGATTAGAAATAAGCTTGGAAGAGATTAAGGCAATCTAAAGAATTTAGTTAATATAAGAAATGAAGCCATGAATAACGGTGTTCAGGGTCTTAAAAAGGTCAATGCAATGATTGCAGACAAAAGAGATCAATCTACCACAAGTATCCCACCCTCAGACACCAAATAGAAGAAGAAAATCCAGGAGTTGAACTTGCAGGGTATGGGACCATATACCACTACTAGCCCCTATACGAGGACAAGAAGTAGGAACCAAGAGAAGATTACCTCTAGGTTCACCATGGATGAGCTCAAGGATATTAATGAGAGTATGATCCAAAAGAATTCAAAGCTGATGCAATCTCTAGTTTAGTGGTTTTTTATTTTTTCTCTTTTATTGTTTTGTGTTTTTGTTGTGTGAGATTGGCCCTCATTTTTGTGGTTGTTTTGTCGCCTGTTATATACTAGTTTTTGATTAAGGGAAAACAAGTTTTGAGGGGACCAAAAACCCCATACACCAGGTTTTGAAGGGGCCCGAAACCCTTAGATTTTGCTAGGATCTAGAACCTACAGAGAATATTTTTCCAGTAAAGATAGGCACATAAAATCAGTAGACCATATCATCTAATCTGGCAAGTGCCAGCCAAAAGCCAGCCAAACTAAAAGAAAATCATTATAAAATCTACTGGCAACACAGCCTAAGCCTATTAGTGAAGTTGATGAAGTCCCTCATGCAGACATCAGGAATTTTTTGAGTTCCCCTCCCCATATACATAAAAATTAGGCAACAAAAGGCTAACCTGTCCCTTAACCAAAAACTAGCACAAACTAAGTTGGGCCCTTCAAAACTATGAGCATAGACTAGTTAGCGACTATTTATTTTTTGTTTTTCTCTTTGACTTTGGGTTTTAGTTCCATACAATTTAGCTTATTTATCATTATCAAAAACTATGACTATTCTTATTCTACACAAAAATGTGTTATCTTGTTATCCTATTCTTTTATGCCCTTGTAAGGTTTCACCATTATCCTCCATTTGGTTGCTCCTTTAGATTTTTAACCTAATATTAGTGGCTTAGATTTATCCATCCAATGCTACCCTGTAACTTAAATGATATTTTATCTCAAGATATATTAGCTTTATTTATGTAGAAGTTGATGTTTTTAATCTCACAAGACAAGAATCATCTGAAAGCATACAACCTCTCACAAAGAGAAATCAAGAAAGGATAATTTTCTCAACACAACCTAAGAATTCTATATTGATTTCACAAAAAGACATGATAAAAATAAAAAAATGAATCCTCATAAAAGGATTAATGAAACCCTAGATGAAAAACCTTAATTTCAGATTAAGTTAGCTAGTGCCAAGTGTCACAATCATAATGAATGAGAAAACTTAAACTATTATTAGCCTAATTTGAAAAAAAGTGAAAAAGAACCTTTAAAGTTTATGTGAAAAAGTGTCTTAATTACTCCAACACCTCCCCTTAAGGTTAATTGAGGGATAAGATAAAGAGCTAATATTAATGCAAAAATAAAGAATTGATTAGGTACTCACGTACAAACCAATGCAATTCTCACAAATAGGGAAAAGGAAAAAAACCCAATGGGAGAAAAAACCTCTCCAAAAGAGAAAATTAAATGAAATAAAGCACAAGTGACAAGCATGTAGGACTCAAGGCATCCCCCAAGTACATTATTGGTCACAAAAGTTCAAAAAAATTCCTCCCATAGGAGAGAAAATAAGAGATGATATATCCCTTATAAGAGAGAATCTCCAATGTTGAAGATGAAGGCTCAAGAATGAATTCTCATGAAGATTTAAGAGTGACAAACCACATTCCTCCTCTTATAAAGAACCAAATAAAATGGCTAAGGTAGAAGCAACTCCATGAAAGGAGATAGATGAACAACTATGAATATACCTGATGACCAACGTCCAAAGGCTTTAAAGATGAGATGACTAAAGCACTATGAATGGCTGAAGCACACATATGTTCAAGTTATAAAACCTCTCCTTAGATACCTAATCCACTCTTCATGCATGAGAGGTAAGACTAGTGAATGGAATTGCATGCTCAATGGGAGGAAAAAATGAGAAATCATATAAGAGAGATGCTCGATTAACATTGCCAATTGCATTAATCTCTCTAGTATGAAGATCTCTAATGACCATTGAATCTAGGTTGAACTCAAATATTATACCTATCAAGATGTGAATAATTTGGTTGTTGGAAAGAAGGTTAAAGATAATAAAGGGACAAAGAGGACATAATTGAACGTGCCACCATAAACCTGAATAGAAATGTCCTAGTAAAACTTATGTGTAGATTTTTGAGTTGAGATATCTAATGAGTTTGAAGTGATTTTAAGTGGATGTGAATGATACACAAGCATATGTGGTGTACTGGAAGTGTGAAATTTAGTGTGTTGGTGTTTTGAGATGATGATTGAAGTTAGATGTGTTTGCCATGATGTTGGTCACTTGACATAGAGGTTCAAGGAAAAATTCATGATTAATAGATCTTGTTCACTTCAATTCATCCATTCCCTATACCTAACAAAAGATAGTGAGTTCCTTTTGGTAGCTTGTGCAACTTTTTGTGTCTTGCCCTAAGATAATGAGTTTCAATATTGCAAGTCACTTCTATCTTACCCTAAGATTGTGCACCTTAGTCAAGTGCAAGTCAAATTAGGTATAGTGTTCTCCTTGGCCTTGAGCCTCAAATATTGTAATCAAATATTTATATTGGGGGTGTGATTCTCGCTATTGTTTTCCCTTTTGGGTTTTCCATGTAAATCTAATATTCTTGTGTATGTTGTGTATTTTTCTTTCATGTTTTATAATTATAGTAATAAGTTGATTGTGGTTTGAAGTTTTGAAGATCAGAAGGAATTTATTTTGAGGTCTACACTAATTCACACCTCCTCTTAGCCATATGGTGTGTTCAACAATTGGTATCAAATCAAGGTTCATTGTAGAGATGCTTAATTGTTTGAGGAAGTTTTGAGATGACACAAGAAGTTAATTATAAAGCATTAAACCCTAATGGTACAAACTACTCCTATTGGAAGGAAGGGATGGAATATCATCTAGAATCTTCATCGCTTGGAATATGGGATATTACCAAGACTATTTATACTTGTTTCCAAAATGCTCCTACCACTTCAAATGAGATTAAGGAACATGAGAATAATGCAAAGGTTAGAGTTGAAATTATCAATTACTTATGTGATCCAATATTTTCTAAGGTTATGGGATTAAAGTCTACCAAATTAATATGGGAGAAGATCAATAGTGTATACGAAGGTGATTTGGAGAAAAAGAAAGCCAATTTTATAAATCAAAAACAAAAAATGTGAGAACTTGAGGATGTCTGATGATGAGAATATTGAAGGCTATCTACACTAATTAAATAAGATGGTGAGTGCAATTAGGGTTTTTGGTAAAAGAATTAGAAGAAAGTGAAGTTGTGAGAAAAGAAATGTTAACACTTCCTAAATGATACATGCCTAAGAAGTATGTCACTAAAGAAAGTTATGATATGGATAAATAAACCTTGGATCAACTTTGTGGCTCACTCTCTACCTTTGATATTTCCAAGCTAGATGATTTATGAAAAGAGAGAAAAAGAAACATTCAAAGCTACCAAGAGGATTGAAGATGAATTTGAATGAAGCAATGGCATGGATGAGATAGAAGAAAACTTTATTAGAATATGAAAGAAAAGATTCAAAAAATTAAAAGGTAAGTTACCCTTCAAATGTTTCAATTGTGGAAAAATTGGTCATTATGCTTCTAGATGTACTTACAAGGAAGATTATGGTAAAATATTTGATAATGATAATAAGGATAGTTATAGAAGGAATGATCAAAACAAGAGAATAGATGACAAAGACATACCTAAGAGGAATTTGTGTTCAATGGATACCTACTTATCTAAAGAAGGTTGTGATGACTCAAATAAAGAATATTGGCTTTTGGCTATAAAGAAGAACAATGATGTGACATGATGTTGAAAATAGTCAAAATACAATTCAGTGTAAAATTGTAATACATGAAAAAGTAGAGCCTAAAGCATGGATAATTGATTTTGGATTCTCAAATCATATGATAGGTGATAAAGGAAAGTTCACTGACTTTGAAAATTATGATGGTGGATCAGTAAAGTTTTTAGGAGAGGAAGTTGCAACTATTTATGGTAAAATAAATATTTCCATTGGCGTTAAGCATCGAACTGGTGATATTTAGTATATGAAGAGTGAGAAATAATTGAGTGTGTGTCAAATGTGTAGTAAAGGGTATAGGTTCATATTTCAGGGGTTTAGACGTGATAACAAAATTAGGTTTTAGTAAATTAGTTGCAAAAGGTATAAGTACTAATGGCAATGCCTACTACGTGAAGCATAACAATGGAAGAAGTTGTTTGTTGGCACAGAGAAATGAATATTGGTTGTGGAATAAGGGGGTGGGGCATATCAAATTTGATAACATGGTGAAAGTATTTAACTACTTTCAGATTATATTTGATGCAAAAATTTACACAATCTAATCCAAAAGTGGGTGATTACTATGTCATGGATTGTGGAAACTTAACATCTAGAACATGGTGAAAATAAGTTCTACTCATGCTATGAGAGATTTTCAAAAGATTATCCAACTCTCTAATACTGTGTGTAGAGAATGTCAGTTAGGGAAGCAAACAATGAAGATATTCAAGAACAAGGAATATTCTATTTCAAGACCTTTGGAGCCGATTCATATAAATTTATGTGGACCTACACGAATAAGAGGAATAAATAGTGAAAGGTAGTTTATGTTTCTTACTGATAATTATTCTAGAATGATATGTGTTACTTTCTTAAGAGAAAAGCCCGATACATTATAAAATTTAAAGTGTTCAAAACAATAGTTTAGAATCAAGTAGATGCTAAGACAAAATGTTTAAGTTCAAATAAAGGTGGAGAATTGGGATCAAATGATTTTGATAGATTTTGTGCAGAACATGGCATTAGAAGGCAATTATTTGCACCTAGGAATCCTCTTTAGAATGGAGCTCTTGAAAGAAAGAATAATACTATTGTTGAAATGTGTAAAACTAAGTTGAAGGATACTAAGATATCTAATGTATATTGGAAATATATTTTGGATACTATTGTTTACATTCTTAACAAGGTACAAGTAAGGGTGAATCATAAAAAGAAACCTTATGAACTATGAAATGGAATATCTCCTATAGTTAAGTATTTTAGAATCTTTGGAAGTACGTGATACATAAGGAAAAATGAGGAAGATCTAGAGAAGTTTGATACAAGGACAAATGAAGGAATATTTTTGGGATACTCTACATGGAGAAAGGCGTATCAGCGTTACAACAAGAGATTAGATGAGATTGTGGACAGTACAAATGTTATATTGAGTGAAGAATAGAATTAGACTATGCTAGAATCTCAGACTAAAATAGAAGTTATCCTTGTTGTTTCAAAAGAGAAAAATACTCTAAAAGAGAAAGAAGCGACGAGTAAAAAGGAAAAGGAACCTAAACAAACACTTAAGAGACCATAAAAGTATGTGCAAAAGATTCATTTAGAAGATAAAATCATTAGAGAGAAGGATAGCGGAGTTCAAACAAGGAGAGGACTTCCAAAACAAGTGAACAATATATATATATATATATATATATATTCATATATTAGGTAGAGACAAAGACTAATGCAAAATCTACTAAAGATGCAGGTTGGATAAAGGCAATAGAAAAGGAGCTACATCAAATAGACAAGAGTTAGACATGGGAACTAGTACCTAGACTAATAGACAAGAATGTGATAGGAACAAAATAGGTATAGAAGAACAAGCCAAATGATGATGAAAAAGTCACAAGGAACAGGGGAAGATTGGTTTGTAAGGGTTATTCACAAGTTGATGGTATAGACTTTGAGGAGACATTTTCTCTGTAGGAAGGATGGAGGTTATAAGGATGTCTCTTGCATTTGTAGCTTTAAAGAGCTTTAAGGTATATCAAATGGATATGAATTCAACACTCTTGAATGGGGAACTTGAATAAGAAATATGTTTTGAACAACTAGATGGGTTCAAGTTGTTAAAATATTTGAATATGGTTTGTAAAGACACTATATGGATTGAAACAAGCTCCCAAGGTTTGGTATACAAGGTTGGATGGATATTTTTTATAGAATTTTTTTTAAAATGGTACTATGGATAGCTCATTATTTATTTCACAGCTAAAGATAACACATTATTGATTGTTATTGTTTATACTAATGATATCATATTTGGAGGAGATGATGGTGTGTGTAAGATTTTTGCAAAAGAAATACATAAGGAGTTTGTTATGTATATGATAGGTGAGATATCAATTTTCCTTTCTCTTCAAGTAGTAGCTCAATCAGAAGATGAAATTTTCATTTCTTAGGCCAAGTATATCAAAGAGATGTTGAAGAAGTTTGGTATGAAGAATTTTAAACAAGTTTCAACCCCTATGGTTACTAGCTGTAAGTTAAAAAGGATGATAGATCTCTAGATTTTATTAGAAATAGTATAGATCTATGATTGGAAGAATGTTGTATTTGACTTCTTCAAGATTGGATATTATGCAGGCTATCAGTTTGGTTGTTAAATATCAAGCTAAGCCTAAGAAATCAAATGATCAAGCAGTGAAAAGGATATTCAAATATCAAAAAGGGACTCTAGATTATGGTTTGTGGTTTAAGAAGGATGATGATTTTATTTTTAAAGCATTTATATATGGTGATTGGAATGAATGTGCAAATAAAAAAAGAAGTACAAGTGGTGATGTATTTTTCTTCGAAGATAAATTGCACTTTTGGTTGAGTAAGAAGCAAGATTTAGTGTCATTATCTACCATAAAATAAAAAAATATTGTAGCAACATCTTGTTGTTTTAAAGGTATGTTAATGGAAAAAACTCTTAGTGATATCAAGGTGATGTATGTTGAGGCAATTCCTATTATGTGTTATAATACAAGTGCAATCAACATTTCAAAAAATCTAGTGATGCATTGAAGAACTAAGAATATTTCTATCAGATATCATTTATTAAGAGAGAAGGTTGCAGTGAAGGAAATCAAATTGGAGTATGTTCCTACAAAGGAACAAATTGTAGATATTCTCCCCAAGGCTTTGGAAAATGATACTTTTGAGTATCTCTGACATGAGTTAGGGATTATTGTCATTCCTTCTTTGAACTGGATGTAAAGAAATGGTTCATCTTTCTAGGGTGAGATTCAAGGGTTATCTTTCATCTTTTGTACTGATGTAGTTGATACTCTTAGGGGGTGTAATAAAGTGTGTATAGTTTTATGGTTGCATAAGGAAGATTTCCCTATCAAAGGAGTGATGCAATTATCTAATTTTTTTCCCAAAAGGGGGAGAGAGAGTCTATACAGTATTGTGACCTTTATCCTTAATGTCAAAGGGGCAAAGACTTTAGTAGAGGGATAAATGGAGGACAAATAGTTGAGTTTAGTGGAGTAAAGAGAGTTATTTTCCATTAGTGGTGCAAGTGTTTCCATCAATGACAAAGGGGGACAATTTTGGAAAATTGAGTTGTGTTTTCATTGTTGTCAAACTTGACTAGTGTTTGTCATTCATGTGATACTCAATTGCGTGCAAAAATAAAGGAAGTATTATAGAGACCTTGTAGAAGGTTTTCAATTGTATGTTTATTGTATATGGTCTATAAATGAGTAATAAGATGTTGTTATGTTTCTTGGTGATGATGTTGAGTGGGTATGGGGTGTTCTAGAAGGCTATAATAGCAAAAGTTTCATTATGCAAGAAAGAAAATTTAATGTCCCTATGGAAGAATGATTTGCATTCCTCTAGTTTTTGAAGATTATGTCTTGTAGTTTGGCATATAATATTGATGTTATGTGGATATTGCACTATCAAGTTTGTAGGTCTTCTGTTGCTCAAATGTTGAAGTTAGTGGTTGTTGTTTCTATCATAATAGTATACAAAAAGCTTTTTGGTTCTTTGATATAAATATTAATGTGTTGTGGCATGGAGGAAATGCTCATTTGGTTCATATAATGTTCTAGTTCATTTTTCTAGTGTTTCTTTGTTTCACAGGTTAAGTTATGTTATTCTGTGTTCAACGTGATTGGTTTATCCTACTTGGATCATACCTTTTTGGTTTGAGTTTGTATTGGTGATTGATCATGGATATTGATATGGTCCTCATGATGGTGTTTGTAGATCTAGATTGTGTATTTTATATTAGAGGATGATTTTTGGGCCGACTAATTAAATGTACTTTATTTTTTCTACATGTTATATTTGGTGGTGACTTGGGATGATCTATCAACATGTGTAGTTCATAGTAATCAACTTAGGGATATGTATTGTGATAGTTTTTAATCCCCTTTATCTCCTAGAGTGGACCATATTTAGTGCTAGATATGGGTGACCTATTTTATGTAATTCATGTATATTCTATGTTGTTCGACCTTGTTGAGGCTTTCAATGAATAATTATGTATATATAGATGTGTAGATGTATAAGTTGAAGTATGGAATGAGTGTGAATTATGTTAGGATAACTGGTGAACAACTAAAAGGAGGGGGGGGTGAATCAGTTGTTAATAGATTATACAAATCCAACCACTTAATAACCATAAACCGAAGCACATAAACTTAAATACCAGAATAGAGGAAACAAATACTGGTAAGCATTAAAACTTAATAATGAAACAAAGAATTAATATAATGCAACCATACCACATAACACCATTATTTGTATGTGGAAAACCTAGAAAGGAAAAAACCATGGTGGGAAGCCTACCCACAGTCATATAATACTTCTGCAAAAAGTATGTGAATATAAAGAGGGGCTTGCACATGTAGGAAGGCCAATAGCCTAAAGCATACTGCTCATTACAAAAGAGTTTCATTGACAACAAAGGTTAAAACCACCTCAAGATGATTGCACAACAATCCAAGAGAATGAATTACCAAAGATAGCATCTACCATGCCTGATTATAGTTCCGTTTAAGCTCAATGTCGGAGGACTAAATCCTTTTCTAAATCCAATTCAATCATCAATGATCGACCAACTCCTCTATCTAAATGATATTACAATCCTTGACCATGACCTTTTCCACAACCATGATACTCTACAAAGAGTTTCTACCTCTTATTTATACAAACCCTAAGGCCTAAGCCAATTAGGTTGGCCACCCAAAAGATATTACAATAATATCATTACATAAATCCATATTAATATGATATGCCATATCGGCTTAAGACCAAAATAATAATAACCAATTCATAGAACATCCCAAAACATCCCGATAACGTGTAGAGTACACGTTAGCATGATACCAGTCCATAACCTAGATAGGTAGCAAACCTATTCTGAGTCCACCACACCAAAGAAATGTCTTCAATAATTTGAAGCATGATCAGAGAACATCTTTAGCATCCTGAAATCCATCTAGAAGCTTTACCAACACCACTTATGCATACTATCAAGATTCCTTAGTGAAATCTCTGTCGGTTAAGCCTTGAACCAATGCCGGTAAGGGTTTACAAGAGTGTATGATAGAATCTAATTACCAAGTTAATACTAATTGACCAAAACATGCTCCACAAGCATGTAACACATAAAATCAAACATACTCCATAGATCCAAACATGCTAGAAGTGTCCAACAGATAGCCTCATGTGTCAGTAACACTAGATCTTCTATTGGTAACCAAAACATGTATGTTGGTAACAAACCATAATAACTAGTGTTGACATCAATGACAAAACATCAATGCAACACATAATCAATTCATCCCTAATGCCAACAAATTAATGTGAAGAGGATGTGAATGATACGCAAGCATATGTGGTGTAGTGGAAGTGCAAAATTTAGTGTGATAGTGTTTTGACATAGTGATTGAAGTTAGATGTGTTTGCCATGATTTTGGTCACTTGATACAGTGTTTCAAGGATAACTTCATGATAGAGAGATCTTGTTCATTTCAATTCATCTATTCCCTATACCTACTAGAAGATAGTAAGTTATTTTTCGCAACTTATGCAACTCTTTGTATCTAGCTATGAGATAATATGTCTCAATATTACAAGTCGCTTGTATCTTTCCCTAAGGTTGTGCTCCTTAGCCTTGCAATATCAGGTGTAGTGTGTTCCTTAGGATTGATCCTAAAATATTATAATCAGTTATTTATTTCATGAGTGTGACTCTCATGATGATTTTCCTTTTTGGGTTTCATAAATTTGGTATTTTTTGTTTATGTTGTGCTTGTTCTTTCATGTTTCATAATTGTAATAATAAGTTGATCATGTTTTAAATTTTAAAAGATTAGAAGGAATTCATTTTAAGGTCTAGACTGATTCACCCTGACTCCTAGTCCTATGATGTATTCAACAAAGCATCCATGGTGGAGTAAAATGATGAGGCAAAGAACTAAAATTGGCCTCAAAGATTGGATCACATTAGGAAGATGCATTGTTTGTCAATCTTCTTCTCTCCACAACCTTGTCGTAGTGATATGATGGATTTGAAATTATGCAAAATATCTTGAATGGAAGAAAACGAATTAGGTAACAATGATGTCAAATTTGTTTCAAGTTTAAGAGCATAAAACTCATTTACACCCCAAACATCTACTCAAATTTGAACTGGATATCCCTAGGAATGGTGTAGGAATGAATATAGAACCGTAAATTGTATGAAACATGCCAAATAATCAAACCCATAACCTTATCCAACTTGTCTCTGTGTTGAATAATTGAAATTGTTGGGTTAAATTTGGTTGAGTCTCATCCAAATAGGAACATAAACCCCTAGATCGAAGCAAAATAGTCATTGTGGACTTACAACAGTATATGGTGAAATTTGGAAGATTAAAACTATTGTAAATCCAACAAAGATCCAACCACATAAACCTTATTTTTATAATCAAGAATGCACCATACACCAATGAAGAACCTAAAACATGCAAATCATGACAAAATAGAAATATTATACCATTCAAATGCTTGGTAGTGTTTGACATATATTGTTTCCTATCTCCATTGATATTGTTTGATATATTTTCTCTCTAATTTTGTATTGTGCACAAGAGCTTAGGAAAGAACGGATTGTGGTTGTGTAGATGCTTGATTACTTGAAGTTGATTGATTGCATGAAGATTGATAGATGCATTAGTCATATTTTTGGATTAGATTGCTGAATTAGGATTGATAAGGATGAAGGAATACTCCTCTAAAATTTGTGACACATCAGAGTCATGGGGTAGTCTTGCTCCACTTTGTGCAAACACTTGCAAGAAGTATTGACGATCTCTTCTCATAATTTCCTCAAATATTCTACTGAACGTTGGATCTATTATATTCTCTTGAATGTCTAAAAAAGTGATGGATTAATTATCATTGTCATTGTCATTGTCATTCTCATTCTCGGGTGGATTATTACAATTCTCAAAATTTTGTGGGTTGTAAAATTCATCTCCATCAAACTCATATGTACTCATGTTGAGAGATCTTAGAGCTTCTTCCTTGTCCTTCTCTTCTTCAAGATCTTGTGGTTACATGAAGTATGCCCTCAGCTTAAGCACTCACACCAAGATGACAAATGAAGGTTTGAAGTGGTTGATGATTAAAATTATATTGCTATGCCAATGCACAAACTAGGATTTCTATACTATGAGAAAGCTTAAGTCATAATGCTTCCTCTTTTGCTTGAGGATGATGGCTCCTTTTATAGGAAAAATGGAGGATTGGATGGTCAAGATTGATCTAGTTTAGCAAGGGCTAGGATTGCATGAGAGGAGCATGATCCTCAATCCATGTTTGTAACTTGCACCAATACCATGGTGACAAGTGCCAACATGAGAGGGCTTGAGAGGAGAGGGTTACTCTCCATGGTTGGGATAATGGATAAAGCTTTTATCCAAGGGAAATGCTTTTATCCAATGGGTAAACTCTTGTGCAAATTTTAGCCATGGTTAAACCTTGACTAAATGATCAAGACCCATGTGGGTTAGTGTGTTGAAGGAGTGAAACATTAATGACCCTGTAAGAATCCTTCATGTGTGGGAATGTGCATGGGTTAAAGGTGGTTTATTTTGGGGTTTAGACTAATTTCGAAGGGGTTAGAAAGTTCTAGAAGAATAGTTAGTAGGTGAGGGAAGAATAGTTAGTGGGTGAGGGTAAATAGGATTTATTTAAATAAAAGGTTATTTAGATGTGTAACTTGCATTTGTAGGAAAATGCAAGTGGGTGGGGGGATTTAAATAAATATTGATTTATTTAAATGTGAGAGAGGGTATTTAATTAAACAAATATGATTTGTTTATTTAATTAAAAGTTAGAATAAGATTTAAGTGAATTAAATCAAATAAATTGAATAATTTATTTGATTAATAAGAGAAGAGAGTTAGGGTGAATTAATTTAATTAATTGTTGATAAATGGTTAAATAATCAAATAAATGCTAAGTATTCATTTAATTAAGTGGACATATCTAAGTGTCTACAATTACTATTCAATATTTAAATGTCTTCAATCATTTAAACATGTGTCACCAAAACTAGCAAAACCCAAAACAAACTACCAAAAAATAGTAATTTCCTAATAATCCTCACCTACAAAAGGGAACATGAAGTCAATAAAAAGAACATCTAAATAAAACATTAAAAAATAAAAAAATAGAACACAATAATAAAACAAAACTGAACACATAATTTGAAAAAAGTATTTTTGTACTTTCACATCGCACTAATTTTTAGACAAATCTTCTTCTAACTAAACATGTACCCCGAGAACTAGTAAAAGAAAAAAATATCTAGAAAAACACCTCAAATTATTTGTCAGCATAAAAATAAATGAGGAGAATAGGCATACATTGGAAAAATACATGCCTAACAAAAGATATTGATTTATTTTCTCTTTTTTATTTGTAGAGAAGCTTCCAACCAAAGAAACACACGGCATGATTACTTCGAGATAAACTTGCTAAGGAATACCCTGAAACCACGCAACGTATAAGACAAGTTTATTATTGCTAGTGGGGCCCTTGAAGTCTAATCGACCGCGTGCCCAAAAAGGACAATGAACATTAAAATGGAATTCATAAAAAAAATCACATGGACTGTCATGTTTTCCCAACCAACTTTTTCATCATCACGGCCCCGAGGGAATAGTCATATACTTTCCACAAACATGATTATTTAATTAAGAAGTTATATGTTTTTTAAATGATATTTTAGATATTTTTAGATGGACAACATAGTTATGTCGTTTAGAGGACTATAATTGTTTAAAGCTTTGCTCTATTAGCTAAACAATTGTATTTTTCTTAACAATATTTCCAAACATTTATATTTTGATTACCAAATAAACATTTTATTTCTTATTCTTCCTTGTTATTAGCATCATGTTTTTCCATTCAGTCATGAATTAATTTTATTTGAATTGACACTTTTTAAATTATATATATAATAGATTATTGAGTGTAATCTAAAACATTATTGTTTTAAATTAAATTTTTTTTCAAAATATATTGATAGAAGAATAAAATATATATATACTAGCATTATCTAGGTGAGTAGGGTTATGCATTACAATTAACTATTTGACATTTTAGAACAAGTGATTCCATTAACTAAAAATTCTAAGGATTCATTTAATTCAATAAAAGGTCTAATTCAATAAAAGGTTCAATCTCACTAGACACAAATGCAAGATTAAGAGATTCACCACTTATTAAAATAGTATTTGAATAGCTCACTACATCCAAATAAAGTTGAAAGTCAATTATGAATTGAACTATGGAAGGGTTGGGTTCTAATTCATCACCATTGTTGATAAAAAAAATCTGAAACCATAATATTAAAGCTTCATTGTTTTACCATCAAACTAGAATCACAACTAGTTTTACCTACCCTAAAACTGATCATGTTCATGCCCCAACAAGTTAAGACTCTTTTTCATATCACATGTGAAAGGGATCAAATTAAAACCATCTTCACTATCTCAAGATTGTGGACAAGGTTTTTAAATAATATCTAAACCCTTGTAGTTTCTAAAGAATTCCTTATTCCTTCTGCTTGTCACGTTTCCCATCTAATCAAGCCTATTAGAAAAGAAAACAAATTGTTTCTTATCTTCATATTCTCTAGGGCTTTGTCCACCCTTATCAATCTATTTCTTTAAAGATCAATGAACTTCTCTTGATCAAGACTATACTCTTGAGAAACATAATAATTTGGTCCTCTATCAACTTTCAATTCATAGAAGACTATGTGATGAACTATTAACCTAGGTAGCTCCTCATAATTTTTTCTATGAGTAATGATAACACTCCTAGTTTTGATGGCATCTCCTATGAGATACATAAAGCTTCATGGGATCTTGTTGATCTAGAACTTTGTTAATTCTATCTTAAAGTTTCTAATTCTTGATCTCTTTGCTTTATTATTAATACAAAAATATTAAATCCAATCTTGTGTTTAGTGACCCCAAAGAAATCTACAAGTGGTAGTTGGTCATGTTTCTAAACATTCATTACAAAATCATAGCCATAACCATTCCTCTTTATATCTTGCAACATATTACATTTGTCTTAATAAAAGAGGATTCATCAATACCAAATATGTCTTGCAGAATATTACATCATTATTTGGAAACATATGGATTGAACTCACCAATCACAATAATAAGATAGTTTAATAAGAAAAATATTTCACCAAATCCTATGAACATATTGAATGGTCATTCATTCTTGTCAATATCCAAACATTGAGATTTGGTCATAAGTTTCATTATTCTATTCAATGTTGTGTATAAATATCTCTACTTGGTTAATCATTAATGGTATAAAATCCTACTCTCTTGGGAATTTTAGGCTTATTTGTTAGGGTCATTTTCTTGCTCCTTCATTTGATGTTTAACTTGTGGAAGGGTTTAGATACTTGCTTTCTCATATGGTTAAATAGAAGTGTGTCAATGATATTTCCCTTCCCAAATCTGGCCACTAGTTTGTTGATGACAAGTTTAACAATGATTAGAGGAAGAGAATAATACCAAAACATGGTTTGTTATGTCTTGAAACATTTTGTCTATCTTCAATATCTGGCATATAGTGGTAGAATACATTGTAGTATTGGATAGCCAATCCCTTCTCTTTTACTATTAAAAAAATAGATTCTTTCTAAGGTGTTTGAAGCCACTAATGCTTATTGCTCTTCTAGGTGTGCTCTTTTTTAAGGCTTACTCGTTGAAATTTGTAAAGTTATCAAGGATTTTTTTAATGGGATTTATCTAAGGAAAAGGCTTCTATAAACTGACTCAAAATTATGATATCTTCTCTATGACTTTGGAGGGTTTTGTCTTGTTGATATGAATTGTCAAGGGTTGGCCCTATATGTTAAATAAATTATTAGAGGAAATGGAGGGAATGAGGATTGGAATTTTTTGTTGAAACGTTGAATTTCTTTTGTAATTCTACATGATAGACAAACTTAGAAATGGATTGTCTTTCATTTCACTCTTATTAAGAAGGTGCACATGCAAATTTATGGCACTTCTGTTGTTGACAATTTGGATGTTGAATGGGTAATTTATTCTCCACCGACACCAATGAAAAAGTAGTTTGGAGTGTCCATTCGTACTATTATAGAGATCGGCAAAGTAAGAGTATGTAGAATCCATACAACCAGTTTTCTAGAGAAGTGGGTAGGTACGCAACCATACAAAGAGAAGTCGGTAGATACGCAACCATACAAAGAGAAGTCGGTAGATATGCAACCATACAAAGAGAAGTCGGTAGATACGCAACCATACAAAGAGAAGATGTAATTCTGGGTCAAGAAAATTCTCTTTCCAGGTGGGCGAACGCATACGACAGAGAGCATAATAGTTTAATGAACAACATTACATAGCCCAAATGCGCGTAGGGGTTTTTCTTAGATTTGTCTTCTTTAGATATTCGAATGTTATAGTATAATTTAAATTAGTGTTAGTAAACTATCTTAATTATATCTATTTAAAAGAAGTGAGGAGTTTATTTATTTTTCATTATCGTTTCAATATGTGTTTATTTATAAAATTAATAAGTATTTTTCTTTTTTTTTGTTTTCTAAAAGAGTAAAATTGAAGACCATATAATATATATTTGAACTTGTAAACATTATGAAACTATCATGTATAAAGTAGTAATAAACTTTGATCTTTGTTTTTAAGAGATTATGTTTGATTCAAAATTTAAAAAAAAATAAAAAATTATGAAGAGATGATAATTTAACTTTTTTATGAATAATTATTTTTGGCAAGTTTAAAATTTATTGAAATGAAATCTATAATTCTAAATTGATTTCATGAATTAAATTTTATATTTTATATTAAAGTAAGTGGGGAAGGGCCCCAACCTAATATAGATAAAAAAAATAGCCATAAAAACTAATAGGCTATTGTAGACAAAATAATAGTGTCACCCTAAAATTAACCAAAATATAACATAGAAAAGTTGAAACCAAAACTTTCCAACTCAAGTTATTTGTATACATTAGAATTGAGACCAAAAAGTGGTGCCAACAAGATAATTTTATTTTTTGGGGTCGAGACGGATTGACTCTTTTTCTTGTAGCATATAACAGTCCAAGAAGAAACATCTTTATCCAAAGAAGCTAAAGGAGTAGTGTTGGAGGAGCCATAGGAAGCATCAGTCGAGCTCGATAGGTGGGCCACCAATCCCAGAGGGGGAATCTAACAGTCCAAAGATAGAGAGTCGAGAACCATGGACAAAATGAGGCCATAACTTGAAGGAGCATTGAAAGGAGCCATAGGAGGGGCCATCAAAGTAGGAACAACATAATCCACAAAAAATAGAGTCTACAGGTACAAGGTTTGCATGAGTCACCAAAGTAGGTACAACAACCAGAGAGGGAGGCACAAAATCGACAAGAGATTATTCATCCCAAACTTTATTTATATGTTGCTTCTTCCTTTTTATTGCTTTTTGTGAGTTTAAATTTATTCTTATCACTCGTTCTTCTCTAAATTTATTTAATCATTTTGTATACAAGAGATTTATCAAACACACACACATATATAGATACACATATATACATGTACATACATACATATATGCATACATACATGCATACATACATATATACATATGTACACAGAATATTTTAAGATTGCTATTTTAATGTCAATTATTTATTTATTTTTGTTAACATACCCACATCATTAAATTACAAGCCATGTTGCCATTCTGGGTTACAACTCTGAGTGTAATCAAGGGAAATAGTATATCAACAAAATTCTCTAAAATGAGATAGGTTTTCATCTTGTCAAACAAGGAATAAAATTCTTATTTTTAAAGTATGCAAAAGTTGGATGAAATTACTCTATATTTGTGGTCAATTATTCAAAATAATCACATACTATAAAATATCCACATCTAAAATACTTCAAAAAATCATCTATTCAAATCTAAATGTCGTTAGTTTGTGCATAGAACTAGAAGAGATGCTTGAGTGTTATAATATGATTCGTAAAATCAAAAAAAAATATTAGCCACATTTCATGGATTGATAAAAAAATAATTGAAAGACCTTAATAGAAAAAAAAATTAGTAGACAACATGAAATAGCTTGTGTTCTAAAATAGTTAACCAAATTGTATGAAATCTACATTACCATATAATGGTAACAAAGGGCAAACCCTATATGTAATTGAGATTTTGAGCTATAGAAAAATATGGAGAGAATCATTAATAGACTTTACAAGGATTATAATTGCTCAATGGAGTATCCAAATACCATTTTCAACAACTGGTAGATCTAACCTTAATTTTGTGAAGCATTTAAAGAGGAATTAATTTCACATGGATATGAAAAGACTCAAAATATTGATTGGAAATCATATATTTAAAAGTGTCTTTAAGCCAAGATAGTTTAGTTTTGGTGGCTATGTAAAGAAAGTTCGAGATGACTTAAATTCCTTAGTGAAAACATTGAGAGAGAAAGTCACAGAGAATTTAGCTAAATATCAATCCTAGAAAGTAATTATCGAAGACCACTAAATTGAACATTGGTTAATAAAAATACTAACTCTAAGATTATTCATTTTTTAAAGTAATTAAGGTTCAATAAATTCACAAATTTTTTATATTCTTTTGTTTGCAAATGCTCCTTAAATTTGCACAAGAAGATTCTTAATGAAATGGAATGAAGTCTAAGTTACTTGTACTCTGATAATTCATTTGGGACATAGGGCGAATCATTATGATAAATTATATCAATAAGGCCAAACCCTCCAAACTCACAAGGATAGAAACATAATTTTTAAAATATTTTGTGGAAGCATTTTCCCTTCTTAGAAGAAGGCCATAAACTCAAGTAATTAATTGTGTGGTGGGTAATGGGGTAAAAGCACAGACTTGTGTCACACTTTTATAAAGGAAGTGGCCAACACAACTAAAACTATTTAACTTCAACCGCATAAAAGTGACATTTCTAATTTGAATTTCAAAATGATGCAAGTTTATGAATTATAGAAAATTCATGAAGTTTATGCCTGTTAATTTTCATTTTTTTCTTAAAATTTGATTTTTTTAATATATTTAAGGATAGATTTTTAATTGCTGAAAAATGATAAAAATTAGGCCGAATCTAGTTTGCGTCACCAAGAAAAATGAAAAGAAACTCATTTTTTTGCAATTTAAATTTTCCAAATAGATAGCATACATATGTAGTGCAAAAAGAAAGAAATTTTTTTTTGATATATATTTTTCTCACAATAATATTTTAAAGTCTAAAATGTCTAATTTTGATAGTTTTCATTCAATATCACTTTTTGTTTATTAAGCTTAGCATTATCCAAAGACAAATTATACCCTTTTGGAGAATATTTTCTCATCTAGAAAAAAATATATTTTGTTAAATATTTTAATATCATTTAATATTTTTTAAAAATTTTAAATCAGCTTCTTCTCAAATTTTAAAAATCTACCCACATTATTTAAAAAATTAAACATATTAAAATTAATCAAAAAAAAATAAAAAATGTATGTCTAGATTCTTGACTGTGATCTATCTACAAAAGGGTATTTTTATATTTTTGTTGGAAAAAATTCTTCTTGAAGAAAAATATAGTAGAAGTGAAAATTTTTATAATTAATGGGAAAATGTTGATGTGGCTACCACTTAGGATGCCACAGAGATAGTTTCGACAAAAAAGGTGTTGGCCAATGGTGATTTTCCATGTGACCAAGTGACAATATGATTTTTCTTTTGTTTATTTTTTTTATTTGTATGTAAATTTGAAGGTTAACTAAATGTAAATTTGAAGGTTAATTGAACGTAAATTTGAAGGTTAACTGAACGTAAATTTGAAGGTCAAAATGAATGTAACTTTGAAGGAAAATTTGAACATAATTTTACACGTATTTTTGTATCAAAATTGTTATTTCATTGACATTAATTTTAGTTTATTAATTTAGAGAATAGTTTAATATTAAAAACATGTGTATACAATCATATATTTTTTAAATTAATGCCCCAAAATTAAGAAATTTATATATTTAAGCTTGGACATTGTTTATTATAATAACATTAGAATAGATAATATTTCGATTTGGCACTGTAAAAAAAACCCTTGTTTGAAGTGTTTGGTGTGCTTGCACACTTTGTGTTGTAGAACCCTTGCATTGCTCTTTTTTTTCGTAGAGAGGCCTACCTTTGGAGAAGTGATCACTCCTTAGGGGATGACCTCAAAGCAGTTTTTCCTTCAAGCAACTATATAAAAATACCATCGACTAAAACCTAGTTCTTCACTTGTCTTTCTTAGGCTAGAGTTGTCAACATCAGTCGAGGTCTAGCAAATTGTGCCCAAGGCTCCTCTTGTGGTCAACTAGAGACTCAAGTTCTCATGCTAGAATCCCATCAAATGAGTCCCTTGAATAGTGACTAGAAGCCTTATTTAGTGGCCTTCCCTATTAATTGAGTTGTTGGCATCATTCTCAGTGCAAGGGAATAGTTTGTTTTTCCTCCAAGATACTCACCATATGGCTCCCTTGTGAGGAGACAAAAATCCTCAACTTAGTATAAGTTACTTGTAACTTTCTAGGGAGAGGGTTATTGGGTCATCCTTCTAGTCTTGGAAGCTCCTACCTTTCCTATCTCAAGAAGACAAAAATGTTTACATTCTTATTTAGGTGTCATGATATTTTATTCGATGAAGATTCCAAGTTGTGGGCAATTATTGAAGCCATGGGGCCTTGACCTTAGGATAAGAAGTGTTCAAAGTGTTTTCAATTGTGTTGACAACAATGGAAAATGGGTTAAATTGGCCTCCAGATATACACATTCGTGTAAAATTTTGGACAATCACACATTAACCATTGTGTCTTCTTGTTTGTGGTGTTTGAGAATTAGTTAATAAAATTATGCACAACACTTCTCTTATAACATTCAGCATGAGGTTTTACGTAAACCTTTGTGTATGATTATTTAGTATATATTTGAATATTTATACATGATTCATATCCAAAATAAGGTCTAAAGAGAGTCCATAAGTTTTTTGAGATACATGGTTTATTAGTAATGTAATGAGCTTACTGGAAACTAGCTTATGTAATCGATTCAAGTTTTGTGCAAATATTTAAATCATTTTCTTTTGTGTAACATGATTGTTACTAATGTGATGTTGTTGATGTTGATGTATTTGTCATGGTTCTCATTAATGGTTGTCATTGATGTCAACTTATGGTAATCTATAAGGTTTTCTATGTTGAGGATCCAAAATATGCTTCCCAAACTAGAAAAACAATATTACAATATGGGGAATGCACAAGAATTCAAGAACATTTCCTAGAGCTCATTGTTCAAATATAAAAATGGCTACAACTTGAAAGTCTCACTAGATTATGGATTAATTACAATAATGAATTACAACAAATGAACTCCAAAATAACATCTACAATGCTTCGATGAGTTCTAGTTAAGTGCCAAATACACTGACTAAATCACCTCTATTGTTCTTCTCTATTCTACCCTGTTCATTGTCTCAGTCAGCTACTGGATCAAGAATGCACACGTGAAACTGCGCCAAAATAGATTCTCAATCACCACTCACTCGCACACAATCATATCATTGTTGATTTGATGATGATGATATAGTTGTAATAGGTTGTTTGAATGACTTTATTTATGTTTTCATTGATGGAAACCATGGTTTTTTAGTCATCTAAGTCATCTAGACCAACCGGTATAGCCCAACCAATAGTAGAATCAGTTGGATAGCAAAACTGCTAAGTTGTTGTCAGTCGGTAAACAGGAACACAACGATGATCAAGCGACTGATACAAATGATTAGAGAAGAGTTAGACGTTGTGGTTTTACACTAGTATTGGAGATAGGAACATGCACCTATGTTCCAAACCGCATTAGTAGATTTAGTGTATTGAGCGAGTTATGATTGATTTTCCAATCATAGTCAGGAAGAACAAAGAACCAATATAGCAGAGTTAGTTTGATTGGTAACTGGCAGACTTATAATTATGTTTTTAAGTTATGAATTATTATGCCGACAAAATAAAAGTGTAATGAGCAGGAAAAAGTAAAAGGTGACTAGATTCAATGAACCTAGGTAATTGTTCCAAGATTCTTAACCGACTTAACGAAGTTCTTTACAAGAAGATGGAAGTTATATGATTTGATGTATCAAGAGTGAGAATTTGATCATGTGGTTGAAGGAGAAGGTAGGTTTTGATGTTTATTCAATAATAGAAGTTGAGAAAAAGAAGATCTAATCAGGCATAGAGGTGCTAACTTCATAACAGTTGAACTTGTTGTCTTCCTAACAGTTGCAGCAAGAAAATCCTCTAACAAGGTCACTCCTAACAGGGTGCGGTAGGATCATAGTAGGTCTGAAGGTGAAATCCTCTAACAAGGTGACACATTAGCTTGTGTTTGTAAATCCCAGAAATGTGGGTAGCTCCTAATAGGGTTGGGTCCTAACAGACCTTATTGTATAGCTCTTAACTAGGCTAAAACACTATTAACCGAGTGTGCCCCTAATAGGGTGATTGTATGACCTTAACAAGTCAAATCTGTATACTGCAGTTAGAAGATCTTTGTGCGTACTAATTCCCACTGTGGTTTTCCCATTTGGGTTTCCACATGAAAAATCATTGTGTTATGGTTTGCATGCTTTGTTGGATGTTTTCTTATTTGGTTATATTTCTTACATGCTCATTGATTTTCAAATTGGTGAAGTAGTTATTAGATTTATTAAGTTTTTACTTGCACTAATTCACCCCCCTCTCATTGTCTTATAAGTTTATCAATCATGCACCAAAAAGATCATCTACATCAGTCATATTTCTGCAATCACAAAATAGGTCATTTATCAAGTCGACCTACTAATGTAACATGTAGAATAGAGTTGGCTTGACCGGATGAGCAAAAACAAAAATGGATAACCAAAACAACAATAAAATGATGTATCTATGTCGGCCCAATTATCCCCAACATGATTCATGACTCCGCAATCACTAAAAAGCTTCCAAACCAAAACTTCTTTGTTCAACCTGAAATACTAGTTAACTAGCTACTGGTTGACATCCTCTTTTGGAAATCAAGATCTGTGATTACTAGATGGGAATCTCATGAAGAGTTGCCATCAATGACAAATCCTAAACTAATAATCAACCATCAGAAGCCACTAGATGAGTATCAATTGCCAACAATCTCTCCTTTTGGCATTGATGGAAACACTCATGAAAAATGGCCTAGTGTTGAGAACTATACACTGGATCAAAAGAATTTCTAAACCTGTAATTACGCTCTTTTATACTATACATTTTTCACTTTTTCCCTTCCCCTTTGACAACAATGCCAATGATGAGGTGTTGTCCAAAATCTATATACAGAGATACATGTTGGAGACTTTACAAATACTTGAAGATGTCAGCAAAAATTGTCTTCAAAAATCCTAGGTAAGTGTACCACCCACTCTTCAAGCTATCCAAAATTGTAATGAATGCACTAAATATAGTTGCATGAATCTCTATTTCCTTCAGATTAGGATAAATAGGTTGAGTCATTGCCTTCATACAATCTACCTTATTGCTTAACATGGTGTCCAACCAGGGGGAAATCAAGTTTTGAAGTTCACCAACTCTCCTCAAAATCTAGTCCTTGTTAGTATTGAGGCTCGAAATATGATCATTTAGAGCTAATATCTGCCCTTCAACGTTGTTGGTTGGAGCTACATTGGGATCAAATGACTATGAAATACTAGCAAGTTTTCCCTGGCGAACAATTATTTGCTTGTCTATATCTACAGTGAATTTAGGAAAAATTAGACAAGACTTATACAATTTACCACCTTCTGTCAATGCATCTGAAATGACCTCTAGACCTTTATTCAATATTACTCTAGCATCTTCAATCATTTTTTGAAATGTCTACATCCTTATATCCTTAAATATATCTAAAACTCTCTTAGTAGTAGACTTTTCTAAAGAATCATAACTAGTATTTACACTATTAATCAATTGTAACAAGTTACCAAAGGGGCTAACATTAGAATATAACTATACACTCGGAGCCACCTTCTGCAAAACATCAACATACATCAAAATGAGTTTTTTTATCTTCTGACTTAGATTTTACCAGATCCTGATTCGCCTAAGCTTGAACAACTGCAACAAGCATTAGCTACTCGGTAGGAGACATTTGTCTAAGGTTAACATGACCATCTAGATTAATGGAGATTTGAGGTGGGGTCCTTATGACTGCAGGAGTGTTAATTATCGGATCAACAACTCCTTTGCCCTTGTCTACCTCAACAACCTTTACCTCTACTTTCTTAGTTTCCTTTATCTCTGCTCCATCCCCTTTATCTTGTGCACCGGTATTGCCACTTGGTGTAGTTTCATCCTTTTGTATCTCAGGGGCTGTTGAATTATCTATCACTAAAGGATTATCACCACTCTTAGCATCAAGAGTTGTGTTGCCTTGATCTTCCCAATGTTCGTTAGTTTGAGTTTCATCCTTCTATTTACTGGAAACACCTTCTTTTTCTTCTGGTTGAGAAGACTTAAATGAATCTTTATACAAATAATCATTCACAATTATTTTTCTCCATATATATTCAGTTTCCTTTCTTACCTCTTGCACCTTGCTAATCATCAACATATTTACCCTTTTTTTTATTCTAAATTCTTTCTTATTAGCGTCCTCAGTGTCTTTTGAAATCATCTCGAGTGATACAGGTGCAAACATTTATCAACTCCCTTTCTTTCATTTCCTTATCTGTTCTACTAGCAGGTAGTCTCCTTGCATCAATAATGTTGTATAGGTCTTTAGGAATGCTCTTCTTCGGCTCAATCAATGTTTCACTAAAATTGTGCAAGTATAGACCAATAGCTTCTTCAACTTTTCTCTGGTCTGCCTCATTTATTTTTTCATAACACACTCCAACATTCTTCAAATTACTATCCACAATTACCTCATCAATTATTTGGTCTATTGACAATGGAGGAACATATGTAGATTTACCTCGCTTATCACCGGATTTGGGATCTATATCAGGTTGATTTTTGACTTGACTTCCTCTTTTCGGTTTTCCAGTAGCAGTAGGTTCAGATTTGGCTTTCTTGATTTGCTAGGCCCCACCTGACTATAGCTTCCTCACCACTCTTACAAATTCACCTTTCTTCTTAGCCTTTCTCGATTCCTCATTAGATTCTATATTAGATTCCACCAGATACACAACAACATAAGCCTGCTTGGACTTCTCCTTTTTCTTCAACACTCCCTTTCTAAATGGGCTCTGTCTTGAAGATGGTGCCACCGGAGTAGGGGAAAGCTTGGTCTCTTTAGCCTTGGAGGGAACCAGGCCGACCTTAGGATTTTTGGTTTCCTCTGTGCATATTTTTCTCTTTCCTTTTCACCTCGTCCTGAGTGAATCTCATCTATACTGCCACTTCCTCAACCATATTTAAAACTTTCCTTTTTCTAGCAGGTGCAGTGAACTATCTGTGCAACTAACGACATTTTTTCTTCAATGTTCCAAATCTTTCTTCTTTTGGATCCATCGAGTTCTTCAATAGGTGTTGATAATATGCCTCAAGCGTGGTAGAGTCAATTTCATACCCCATGGGCATGATCCAAACTATCTTAGGCTCCACGACTTCCATTTGACATTGATCTTTATCAACCATGAAGCAAATAGTTTTCTCATACTTCTCCATAATCTCCTTAGGGATTCTTTCTCTATTATTCATTGCGGTTTGGAAGCTTTTGAAATAACCCCAGAGAAAAGATATTATCACTATGGCATCTCCTATTCCCCATAATCCCTATTTTATTTGAATTTCCATTGGTCTATCATAGGCCTATTGGACCTTTCCATTTACATCAGGTATCTCATTCAAGAAATATAAGGCTAGGCAAATAAGAAGAGTTCCATATTTAAAAGTGTGCTTATCTTGTTTAATTTTCTTCAAATTACTCATCAGCTCATTCAGAAAGACTGTACATAGATCATACCTCATGTCAATATTGAGCATCTGATATGCTATATATATGGTAGTTCCAGAAATGGAGTTGTGTCTGCTTGACTAGTAAACTTTGTATCTGGCCACCACTGATGAAAACTTCACATCATACTCCTGAATGTTGTTGATAGTCATTTCTCTATTGTCAAACTTGGAACTAGTAGTTGCTATAACAGTGTTATTTGATACTTTTCTTAGGCCAGGTACTACACTAATATCATTGAGGCATGTCACAACTCAAATTGCCTGTTTAGTGATCTTATGAGGCCTATCAAGCCATATGAACTCATCATGGACTCAAATGAGACTATTGTGAAAACCCTTCTCCTAAAGAACCCTATATTCTAGTTTGAGGTTTCCCAAACTGTTCACGAAATTTTGTTTATATAGGTTCAACATATCAGTGTTGCCAAGCTCCTCAAGATCACAATGGATGTATGCCCTAATATCGTCATTGTGAAGAACATCGTAGGGAATTGAAGAAAATTCTCCTTCTAGATAATCTTCAATAGACTTGAAAGGGTGTTTCTTGAAAATAGGTCTACCTCTATCCGTAATCTCGACAACCAATGGGGTAGCAATTCCAAAAGCTAAAGACATTTCGAACTCAGGGTTTGTGGAAACTGATAGTCTGAAAAGATACATACCTTAATTCACAACCGGGCCCTGGAATTCTCTTTAGGATCATTGAAATCATTGTTGAGATTGAAAAATTTATTTTCCCTTCTTCTCTGCACTATTTTCTTGATCGCATTGTGATGAATGAATCTCTGAAATTCCCTTTTAACCTTTAAAAACCTAATTCTTCATTGCAATAAATGTTACAACTGGTTACCTTGATTTTCGTAGAGTTTCTTACCAGAGCATCAAATATTCTCTGAAACTTCTTGATAACATCTACTTATATGATTTAAGCCTTCTGCACCCTTCAAAAATCGATTATAGATCACCAAAAAGGGGGGTTCTTAGAATCTATATGAAAAGTTCCCCCTAAGGCATAAAGCCCTAGTTGTTGGATGAAGATCTTGCATTGGATTCGAGTGTAGATGCATTGTCTACTTTAAATTCATCTTTTCTGACCCAGATCTTCTCATGTTTGTCTTTGATCTCTTTTACCTTTGCATTTCCCTTCTCATCTGATTTGTTCTTGTCTACCAAAGCATTGTTCTTTCTTCTACAGTGCTTTGCAATGTGATCGGTTTATTGCATGCATGACAAACAACATTTTGCATAGGTCTAAAGTCTATCTGATTTGGTCTTATCTTGTACTGGTTAGAGATATGTCCAAACATCCTAAAAGAATAGCATCTCTTATTTTGGAAATTATTCATTACTGCTCTACACATATTTAATTTGTGACCAAAATTATTGCATATGAAACACTGACCAGTAAAGGGAGGAACATTATTTATGTTGTTCATTGTATTATTCATCCTAGTTCTACATTGATTTATCATATGACCAAATTTATTGCATGTAAATCATCTACCATTAAATTTATGAGAATTAGGTTATCTTACCAGAGGATTCTTGCTCTTCTTTTGATTAGGTTTTACATTGCTTTGTCCAGATCCGAAGGATTTACCTTTCTCAAATCCAAGTCCTCACATGTCCTTTCCACATCTCTGACTTTCCAACATCCCATCAAGCCTTGCTGAACTATCTTTAAATTTTTCTTTGTAATCATTAGTAGTAGCAAGTTCATCTCTTAAGCGAGCAATTTGTCTTTCAATTTCTTGACCATTATTCCTTGATTGTGTCAACTCAAGCTTCAACTAATCATTCTCATAGGTAAGCCTAAAGCATTCATCAACTCTTTCCTTCAATGTTTGTGCTAGATTATTTTCATTTTTCTTTGCATCCTCAATCTCCTTATTTAGCCTAATCACAATGGATTGCATCACATTCTTCAATGCAACATTCTCTCTCAAGCTTTTCAACTTCATCAACTTTACCCTGATTTTCCATGATTTGATCATCTTTCTCCTTCATCTTGTCCGTCAATTATTTCCTCTTGTCTCTTGAAGTGTTCACTTGATCCTTCAATTCATTAATGAAATCATCAGCAACATTCAAGCTTCTTTTCAATGAATTGATCTCATTTCTTGCTGCATCAAGATCCTCAAGTGCCACACCGAGCTCTCTCTAAAAATAAGAATCCATTGATTCAATCTCCCAGAACTTCCTCAAGTGGTTAAGATTCCTCAGAGGAAGTAGGCTATGATACCAATTTTGGAATTAGGGATCACTAAGAGGGGGGGTGATTCAGTGATCTACCAGTTAACAAATTTTCAGACTTAACTTTAAACCACTGTAAGCATAAACATGAAACTGAAATGCTGAAACATAAAACAATCAACCACAAAATCATAACACCATATTTTTATGTGGAAACCCAAATGGGAAAAACCACGGTGGTATTTGAACATACAATATTATTCCACTATGGCCAATAGAAAAATAATATTATAATATAAGGAATGCATAAGCATTCAGGCACACTGCCTAGAGCTCACTACTCAAATACAATAAGGGCTACAACCCCTTTAGGATCACTACCTTATTGATTAATTCAAATGATGAATTATCGCAAATGAACTCAAAGATAGCATCTATAATGCCTGGATGAGTTCTAGTTAAGTGTCAAATACACCAACTGAATCACCTTTGTTGTTTTGCTCTGTTCTTCCCTGTTCACTATCTTAGTCAGCTATCGGATCAAGAATGCATACATGAAACTATGTCAAAATGGATTCTCAATCACCAATCACTCACATACAATCATATCATGCAACGAAGAGATCATCTACACAAGTCTTATATATTTGTGATCACAAAATAGGTCATTTATCAAGTCGACCTGCTAATGTAATGTGTAAAATAGAGTCCATTTGACCGGATCACCAAGAACAAAATTGGATAACCAAAATAACAATAATATGATGTCTCTATATTGGCCCAATCATCCCAAACAGGATTCATGAATCCACAATCACTAAAAAATTTCCAAAGAAAAATTACTTTGTTCAACCTAAAATATCGGCTACCTGGCTACCGGTTGACTTCCTCTTCCGAAAATAAAGATTCGTGATTACCAAATGGGAATTTCATAAAGATTTTCCATAAATGAAAACCCTAAACCAATAATCAACTATCAGAAGCCACCAGATGAGTGTCAGTTACCAACAATGAGTTTTTGGTGATGGATGTGTAATATGTTGATCTGACCAATGAAGTGTGTTATGGTTTGGTCTACTTCCCATTCCTTTCCACCACAAGAATGCTTAGTGTAGACCTATTTCAAATTATTTTTGGCCAGCTTAGAAATTTATGTAGTCAAGAGGACAATATAACTAAGGATGATCAGAATGAATGAGATACGGAAGATATGCCAGATTGAAAAGATAAATCCGACTAATTATTGATGTGAGAAGTGTGAATTTGTGTAGTGTGATGTTGGTCATTGGAGACTATTTTGGCATTGCTATTTGCGGTAGTTGTATAAGAGTGGTGGATTTTATTTTCTTTCTTTCTCTTCGGGCAGTGAGCCTTTTTGAGCAATGAGTCGTCATGGAGTTATAAATATATATATATATGTGTGTGTGTGTGTGTGTATGTGTGTGTGTGAGAGTTATCATTATATATATATATATATATATATATATATATATATATATATATATATATATATATATATATATATATATGTATATATATATATATATGTATGTATATATATATATGTATGTATATATATATATATGTATATATATATATGTATATATATATATAGGTATATATATATATATACGTATATATATATATATACGTATATATATATATACCTATATATATATATACATACATATATATATACATACATATATATATATATACATACATATATATATATATACATATATATATATATATATGTATATATATATATATATATATATATATATATATATATATATATATATATATATATAACTCTCTTTTTTTATACTTAAAGTTTCTTAGCGATTTTTGGTATTTCTTTTTTTTTCCATAACTCATAGTAAGAGAACCTTACCAATTGTAGTCATGCTTCTCTCTTTCTCTCTCTTTATCTTCCCTTTTACCTTATCATTGAAGTCGTAAGATCTTAAAGTCCACTGGGGGTTTGGTGTATCTTGTATCTTTGATGTGGTGAAATTCTTTCAATCTGAAATCCTTGTAGTTTACCATGAGTATTTGCATAAGCTGATACTCCCACTAAAGTGGGGGCTAAATGTAGCATCCTAAAATTGCACCCCTTGCAATTTTTTATCGCATTTGGGTCTTCACCTCAGTGTCTGCACCCCTTGGCCTGATTGGAGACCTACTTATGCTCATACATGTAAAAAACATCATCTAACCCAAAGTGCACTTCACATGCCACCTTGATCCTGCCCTAAAATAGGGTAGGACCAGGGTGTGGTGCCCTGGTCCTCCTTAATGGGGACCTATTTTGGACCCCCTTACCTATCTAAAATTTGAGCTAGAAAAACCCCTCCATGTCGGTTCATGTCGAAAAATTAGTCAGTTAATCTGAGAAACAGGTATATAAGAGGGATTTCCCCTCTCATTTGAAGGGAGAGGAGGCACACACAAGAGGTCTTCAAGAATCAAAGAGATCAAGCATTCAAGCATTCAAGGGCAATTGAGCATTTTTAGTCTTCCTTCAAGATTTGGAGAAACAATAGAGTCAAGATTTCAAGCATTAAAGAGGAAATTATCATTCTAATTCATGAAGTTCAAATTCCTCTTGGAGGTAAGAAAAACTTCACAAGGAGGTATAAGCATTTCATTTTCAGTCATTTCAACATCCCCTCAAAGTGGAGGACTTCTAATTTCAGTCATTTAAATTACATTATTTCAACCACTTGGTTAATTCAAAATCTGGGGTTTGACCTAAAGGCAATCCCTATTCCCAACACATTTCCCTTTTCTTTTGTGTGCATAAAAAATAGGTACGCAGTTGTAACTCTTGGGATAAGCTTCAGACACAGAGATGAAAAAACCCTTTTCGGCACTTGGAAATCTCAGAAGACCAAGAGGGGGGCACCCTGGACCCTACACACAGTCTTTGCTACTTTTGGTAATTTTTTTAGAGTAGCTCCGAATCATCTCATACTTCTCAGATCCAGGTGCATGATGAAATCCCGACTCTACAACTCACTAGTTTCTCAGATTTGGCTTCATTTATTGCATTTAATCTCACTTCAACTAGTCAACTTACAAAAGAGGGTCAAACACATCTCATCTCAATCAATCTACTTAGTATTCAGTCCTAATCTGATTCAAATTTCACTTTGATAGATATCTAGATGTAGACTGGGTAGGAAGTGTTTATAACAAGGAAAGTACAAGCAATGGAGCATTTTTCTTTGGCTCCTAGTTAGTTGCCTGCTCAAGTAAGAAGAAAGATTTTGTATCTCTATCCACTGCTGAAGTTGAATATATTGTAGAATCTTCGTGATGCATGTAGGTGCTTTGGGTGAAACAAACCTTAAAGGATATTATTGTGTTATTTGATGAACTTATCTCAATTATGTGTGATAACACCAATGCAATAAACTCTACTAAGTGTCTTGTACAACATTCTATAATAAAGCATATATCTATTTCATATCACTTCTTGAGGGAAAATGTATAATTGGATAATGAAGTAAGGTTTGAATATGTACCTACAAAAGAGAAGATTGCAGATATTTTCACCAAGGTGTTGTGTAAAGATACTTTTGAGTATCTCTGATAGAAGTTAGGAGTAATACCTCATCCTATATTGAACTAATATGCATTTGGAGGTGCATTGGTCAAGTGACTTGCATGATTATTCCTTTTTGGACTAATGCTTGAGGGCTTCCTCTTAGGGGGAGCAGAGTATGTTTCATGGGGGGAGATATGCCCACCTTTTTCCTTGATGTCAAAGGGGGAGAGATGTTGAATGATGATGTAGAGAGTTCCATGGATCATCATGTTGAGAGTTGCAAATAGTTAGTTTTTTGTTGATGGATGTTTTCATCGATGACAAAGGGGGAGATTGTTGCAAATGTGATGCTGTTGATGTTGATAAATTTGTCATGGTTGTCATTAATGATTGTCATTGATGTCAACATCTGGTTATCTATGTTGAGGATTTGGAATATGCTTCTCAAACTATTTTTTTCTCTTAAAGTTGTGATCTAGATGATGTTCAGTGCTCACTAGTAATTCATAGTTTTGTTTGTGATCCAGATTACTTTGTTTTCTAGATATGGTGTTTATCTTTGTCCCATTCTTGTTGAGAAGTGTTATTTTGGGTCTGGTCCAATCCGGATTTGGAGACTGTGTGACAATATTTGTGTAGCGTATGAGTTTTTTGGTGATGGATGTGTAATGTGTTGATCCAACTGATGAAGTGTCTTGTGGTTAGGTCCACTTCCCATTCCTTTCCAACACAATAATTCTTAGTGCAGAGCTATTTCAAATTTTGTTTGCCCGATTTGGAAAGTTATATATTCAGGAGGACATTTTTGTAGGTATGATGTTGATGGTTGTCATTAATGGTTGGTATTGATGTCAACATATTGTTTTAGTATTGATTCTTAAGTTGGTTAATTTGGTGATCTAGAAGATGGGTTCTCAGAATGTTTTGTGCTCAGGAAGATTTATTTCAGTTGATATTTTGTTTGTTCATATTGATGGTGATCCAGATTTCTCTATTTATTGGATATGATTTTGACCCATTTTATTTATGAGGATCTTGGTTCCATTCTTATTTTGACAAGTTGGGTAGTGCTATTTTGGGTTCAGTTCAATCTAGAATTGGAGATTGAGTAATGGCATTTGTGTAGCATATGAGTCATGATTTAGCTTCGGTATTTGTGATGGAAGTAACATGTTGATTTGTCCGAAGAAGTGCATTTGATTTGGTTCACTTTTCATTCCTTTTCACCAATAAAATATTTAGTGCTAACCTATTTCAAATCTTTGTCTTGGCCGACTTAGAAGATTATGTTTCTTGGAGACAATATTGTTAAATATGCAGGCAATTGAGAGGTAAGGTGAATTAGTTGATGATAAAAAAATTCTTCAATTCTTTCACGGATCCAAAATATCCAACATAATTAATTAAAAAAGATATATCATGAAAGCACATACACAAAATAGATCAAACAATGAACACCAAATATGATATGGAAAACCGAAGAAGGGAAAAACCACAGAGAATGTTGGTTCTCAGTATATAACCCCAATTAAGGTGACACCGATTAAGGCAATTTTTACAAAAGGTGGCTCACTACTAGAATGCTCACTATAGGGGGGCTCAATGCCGATGGAAGAAGAAAGCAAAGAGAATCCACCACTATGACATAATTTATGATACCGGAATTGCTTCTAGTATCTTTCAGCAACAACATTTCGGTGGTGGAAAGGAATGAGAAGTGGACCAATCCCCAACACACTACATTGAACAAATAAACATTACATAAATCACAAATACCAGACCCAAACCATAACACATATGCAACACAAATGTTGTTACACATTCTCCAAGTTCGAATCGAATCAGACCCAATATAGCACTACCCAACTTAGTGAAAAATAAGAATGGGACAAAGATATTCATGAATATGATTGATCAATACCATATCTGGTAAATAGAGAAATCTGGATCATCATCAACATGAACAAATAGAATATCAACTATAACAAATCTTTTGGACCACCAAACAATTTGAGAGCACATCTCTCAGATTAACAATTAATAACCATTAATGGCAACCATCAATATCACATACATACCTATCTTCCATTGCTTCTCAATATGCTACATCCGGTCCTAACTGGATCACATGATTGGACATCAAAGAAAAAATTCAACACAAGTCAAACAATCCCCCCTTTATCATTGATGGCAACATCCATCAAACACAAACACACAACTTACTCAACATCATCAAATCAACATTTATTCACATCTCTCCCATCATACATCATCTCTCCCCCTTTGACATCAAGGACAAAGATAGACAAAATTCCTCCTATGAAACTCATTCTACTCTCCCTAAGAGGAAGGACTCGAGCATTAGTCCAAATAAGAATATTCAAGTAGTTAACTGGACTAATGCACATTCAAATGTACATCAGTTAAAATTAGGAAGGGGTAATACCCCTAACTTCTATCAGAGATACTCAAAAGTATCTTTACACAATGCCTTTGTGAATGTATTTGCAATCTTCTCTTTTGCGGGTACATATTCAAGATTTAATTTATTATCCAAAACCTTTTCCCTCAAGAAGTGATATCAAATAGATATATGCTTTATTTCAGAACATTGTACTAGATTCTTAGAAATCTTTATTGCACTGGTGCTATCAAACATAATTGAGATGGGCTCATTGAACATTACACCAATATCTTTTAAAGTCTTCTTCATCCATAATATTTGTGTACAACATGAAGATGCTGCAATATATTCTACTTCAATTGTAGATAAAGACATAGAATCCTACTTCTAACTTGACCAAGAAACCAATTGGGAACCAAAAAATAATGTTCCACCACTTGTACTTTTCCTATCATTAACATTTCTGACCCAATCTGCATCTCTATAAGTTGTCAGAGTGAAATATGAATTTCTACTAGACATTTCAAGTCAAACTCTTCTATTTCTTTTAAATATCAAAAAAATATTTTTACTTCCACAAGATGTGATTCTTTTGGTTCTTTCTAAAATCGATCCACCAAACAAACTGGATACATGATATTCAATCTGGTAGTAGTCAAATAAAATAGTCCTCCAATCATTGATTTGTACTAACTTGTGTTAGCCTTAGGGGATTTAATCTCTTTAGTTAACTTGCATCCAATGGTCATAGGTGTACACACTAGTTTAGAATTCTCAATCCCAAACTTCTTCAATAATTCCTTAATGCATTTAGACTAAGAAATGAAAATTCCTTTGCTATTTTGATTTACTTGCAAACCAAGAAAGAAATTTAATTCACCGATCACAAATATCTCAAATTCCTTCTACATCTCATTAGCAAACTTTCTACACATGCCTTGATTTCCTCCAAATAATATATCATCAACATAAACTACAACAATTAAGATTTTTTAGAAGTCGGATTTGAAATATTAATTGCTATCTGTAGATCCCTTCTGAAAACTTTGATTGATCAAATATTTATGTATCCTTCCATACCAAGCTCTAGGAGCTTGTTTCAATCGATACAAGGCCTTCTTCAATCTATAATTTTTGGATCATCTTTCAAATTAAATCCTTCTAGTTGTTCAATATAAACTTCTTCTTCCAGCTCTCCATTCAAAAATGTTGACGTTATATCCATCTGATAAACCTTGAAATCCTTCACTATCGGAGTTCATATGATGTATTTACATGTCTTTTCCAGTATAGAATTCTTTTAAGAATGTAAAATTTAATGTGAGTTTCTTCTCTCTAGCGGAATTTTGGTAGTTTTGCTCCTTTGATCATTGTTTTTCCTACCTCTTGTATTGTTCAATTCATTCTTTCCACTACACCATTCTGTTGCAATGTCCTAGGGGTTGACAATTGCCTTCTAATACCATGTTTCTCACATAAACTATTCAACTCATCAGAAATAAATTATATTCCTTTGTTAGACCTCAAACACTTAATATTTCTACCAAATTCATTTTCATTGTATATCTTGATTATGTTTAATGCTTCTGACTTCTCTCTTAAAAATGCAACCCATAGTATGCTACAATAATCATCAATTAACAACATGATTTACCTGTCACCTTGTATACTCCTTGTTTTGGTAGAACCACATAAGTTTGTATGCACCAAGTCCAGTAATCTAGTGGATGATTGTTCCTTCCTTTTGAATGTTTCATTTATCTACTTTCCAACTTGACATTCTTTGCAAGTATTGTTATCTGATTTGGTCAACCTCGACAAATCTCTCACTACACTTGATGAACTAATCTTTACCAAGTTATCAAAGTTGATATGACAAATCTTATGGTGCTATAGCTAGCTATCATTGATCCAAGATAACACAACAGTGTCTTGTAGCTCCTTTAAGTAAACGCATCGAGTGCCTATCCATGGGCTTTGGTCCCATGACTTTCTTGGTTAAAGCCATGCCGGAGTAAAAAAATTTATTTTCCAAATAAAGTGCTTAGTTTGTGCTAAGATTGGTAGGAAAAGGGTACCCCCATGTAGTGGACCATCTCTTTGTGTCTATGCTGAGTGGTTGTTTTGTGTTTTTTGTTGTCTCGATCTACTTTGTTTGTTGGTCTTTAAGTTTAGTTGCTATTTTTTTTTTGCCCTACAAGGTTTTCGTTGTGCTTTGGTGGGAGTTTTCTTTGTTGGTTGTGCATCCCTCATGCACTCTAGGTGTGCTTTGAAGATATGTAATGGTATGAACCTATCCCTCTTTTATTAATCAAAACACAATTTTAAAGACCAATGACAGAAATGATGACACCCAAAGATATTGATCAAGTACTAAACCATGACCACATTCTCTTGAAATGTCACATAGGGATAGGATGAGAAACATCAATCTCCAATCCAAACCAAAAAACACTTACCTCCATAAACCAAGACCAATGATAGATTTTTGAGATTCATCATGGCGACATCGTGTTCTTGGTCGCTGACACGCTAGCTTTTCATCCTTCGTTGGTGATTGTTATGATTGTGCTATGTGGACAGCATCAATGTGCCTCACTTTGGTGGTGCGGCTACCATAGAGTTGGCACTACTATTGTTATATCGTCTTTCCACCGTGTTCGACCAAGATTCCAGGACAAGCATAACAAGAAATGGAGGGATGCGTTTTCCAGATGGTTTTGAGGAAGGCCATTTTCCAAGGGATAGCAAAAGAGGACAACTTATAAAAAGTAGGAAAATGTAAATACATATTAGAAAGTTAATATGAAAATTAACAAAATTTAATTACTTATAATAATATCCAAAGAGATCTGCTGTTTATAAAAGGGTAAAGTTTGTTCTAGTTTGTTAGGGAGCTTGAGGGTTTGTTCACTATAATAGCTTTAGGTCAAGCCTATTTTCTGTAGGTTGAGTAAAATTGTCACAAAAGATCTCGCAATCTGATCGACTTTCATTTATAATTTTATGTTTTACTCTTCGTATGTTGCTCTTTTATTGTCTTGTAGCAGTGGATGACTTTACAACAGCTGTTTTGTATGCTGCTTTATTATTGTTCATGTAATTTATAATTTGTTGTAATTCCACCCAATCAGCAAACGATTACGTTAGAACTTGCAAATAAGACACTTTCATTTGGTCATGTGTTCTCTCAAAATTTAGAATAGCTGGAAAGATATTTTTTTTGTGTTTACATTCCTTCCCATAGGTACCACTCTCACCAATATTTGTAAAGGAATTTGATAATGAACACTGTAGCCTTTTTCTATGGATATATTTTCCCATTTGAGAGAGCCTAGAAGTTTAATTTGGTTAATTAATCTTTAAATTTTAAAACAATCATAATTATATAATTAGAATAATTGATTCATAGTATTTATTTTTGTGTAATGAATTGAGAAAAAAAAAGAAGAAAATTTGATAAATTTATCTTATCACACATGACAGTTGTGTTGGAGTTTATCCAAATCACATTAAACCAAAGTTCTTGACACCATGATACCAAAATATTGATCATGCTTTTATTCTTTCATAAAATATTATGCTTCTTATTTAATTTAAAATTTGTTGAAAGATCACTATTGAACCCTTATTTTATATTAAATTAAACATGACCTTAATCCAAACTGAATAATAACCTTAAACGTAATTCTAATTGAACCCTAACCTTAACCCTAAATGAATACCAGGTAAACCCTAATTAAATACTAATCCTAATTGAATGCTATTAGTCAAGTTAGTTTAGAAGTTATGATTAAGAATAAAATAGACATTGATCAACCACTAAAGGAAACATGGATAAAATTTCTTTTATGTTTAAATATTTGTGCGTGCTTGGATTTTGTACATATAATTGATAACAAAGATTGTGTAACAATTAATTAACATGAGTCATTCACCTTCTTGTTTTTTAAATTTCTAGTGTGTTTGAATGGAAGAAATATAATCTACTTTACATATAATTTAAAGATAAATGATATTTTATAATTTCATTTTTAATATTTGAACTGAAATATAAACTTTTAAAAATTAACTTATATATTACAAATACAAATTTAATAACTTAAATTTGATAATAATTAACAACTAAAATCTATAAACTATATTAAATAATGAAAAATATTTTATAAATAAAAATATGGAATAAATTAAATTAAGTTCTTTGCTTCGAATATACAAAATACACTTTGAAATGCTATTACAAATAGAGAGGGCCAATAACAGATTGTCAATGAAATAGTGATTGCTAAAGTTGGCATTTAATCTCTTGAAAATTTCTATAACATCATCAAGATGAGAGAATCCTCTGAGTACAATATCCCTATGCATCATTATAATTTGTATGTAACTTGTAGGGTGTTGTAGGGTGGAGTAGTTATTTAGATAGATAATCAACCCCACACATTATACATTGTGATCCAAATGGTATCACTCATAGCAACAAAGACACAAGAACCACTCCTCTTATTACAACCATTAAATATAATCAACATAGAAAGTCTTCCTCCAGTGAATGACTTGTAAAATGAAGCGTGCATCCTGTACATATGTTTTTAGATGAGAATATATCTCTTGCAATATTTGTTCATATATATATATACCCTTAGTTGCTTCATAGATTCCTCTGTATACTAGAACTTCCAACATCCAACATTTAGTTTTCAAAATTTGGGTAGAAATATACTAATTTTGTTCATGGAGGAAAATGTTACAGATCTATATCCGACCAAAGTTGGTAACTATGTGTTTTGTGTTATAAGAAACCAACCCATATACTATGGATATGGATCTTTAAGTGAAAAACCAAAATGAGATCTTAACCAAATAAAAACTCCCTTTTAGTAGTCTTGCATAGCATAAAGAAGTAAAGGTTTGCATGCATATACACTAACTTGTGAAGCTATATTCATATATAGTAAATATTAGAGGTCAGAACATCTTCATGTGTTAACCATATTACGTTCTTCTTCACATAATATATACAGTGTCCATCATATTTTTCACAACTTTGTGTCATTAAATCAGTTCTTTTATACTTTGAAAGAAAAATGTGAAAGCATAGACAAAACATGCAAATTGTTTTATAAAATGTCATATATTTTCAAATACATTTATTCTAACCCATATAAATGTGGTGTGACGTTTTGTAATTGATATTAGTGTTGAAAATAATTTCACTGAAAATTAAAAATCTAACAAATGTTCCTTATCCTCATAACTTTAGATATATAAATTGTAAAGAATAGTAAATCAAAGTAAAAAGAAATGAAGAATGAAGAGGAGAGAATAAGGAACAACAGTAGAATTAACAAAACAAATGATATATTCATCTATGTCAGAAAAACAATTAAATTTTTTACATATAAATTAAGACTTATTCACAGCAGCTTTAAGCATGCGCCATTTTACTGTAGCCGATTTGTTTCTGTAACAAGAAAAAGGCTAAACATACAAAATCTTCTCCTAACCCAGTCTTTGATGTGTGACAAATAATATTAACGGGGAACATTGATAGCACTCACGATATGTGAAACGATCCCAATGAAAATTAGTGATTGTACCGCCACTTTCCAAAGGATACTATATTTCACTCGAAACGATCTATGTTCTGTCTCGAGATCTACAAGACAAAACTACGATGTGCGTTGAGGCGATAATTCACAAAACACCATATGCGTCGCTGCTTGGTAGGCGAGGAATATATATCTTTATTATGCGTAGAAAAATCATCTAAACATTTTACCTTAGTTTGATTTGAATTTAAGTACAGTTAAAAATCATGTAATATACAACTCAATTTTTTTTTTTATGAAAAATGGAAAATTTATGAAATCATTCAAATAGTTCATACATTAGTATTTCATGACACATAATGATTCACTCCTAACTCAAATCTAGGTCAACACTAGTCAAATACATCATAAATCATACTTAGATCGAGTACAATGGGCTTAAGAAAAAAGAGATGACCTAGTAAGACATCTCTTATATAAGTACCAATAGGGAAATGACTTAGAGTTGTGTAGCTAGGTGGAAATAGTGTTGTACCCATAACCACTCAAAACACATGAAGAGTACTTGCTCAATGTATATAGTTAAAGCACAAAATAATTACCCAATGGAGTATAACATAAAACATAAAAGTAAACAAACATTGTATACATTTACAAATCACCAAAATTGAATATAAAATAATCATGATCAGGTATTATCAACACATGAATACCATTACACAAAAAAATGAAATGAACCATTAAAATAAACCATACATGTAAACATATATAACACCCACAACTGACATAACAAGGAATCAACATCTCAAGCATATGGGTGGTCAAAACATAGCACTAAAAAATAATAGAAATCACAACCAAAATTCACAATAAAAATAGTGAAGTTGAACCATCAACCCTACATCACAAGGAGCTACAAATGGGTAAGCATTATGCATCTACTATGGGTGAGTATCAAGGTATAGTTCTTGTTGGGCATAATGTTTTGTGGCTTCAAAATATTATCATAGAGTTTGGTATATCACCTAATAATCCTACACTTCTTTGGTGTCATAACAAAAGTTCCATACACATTATATTCAACCCAATAGAGCATCAAATAATTAATCACATTGATATACACATGCTTTTTGTTCAATATCTTGTAGATATGATGGTCAACTCCTAGTATAGTGTTTACCTACTAACCCCATGTTCCCATGTAGCTACTTAGTGCACTATGTGCTTAATTTTAAGCAGTTTGAGTGTTCCCATCCAAATTTAAAATTATGGGAAAAGGATAATTTTAAATCTTTTCCTTTTTTCATGGAGTAGCTATTGTTTAGGATTTAGAAATAAGCTATGGGAAAAAGGGGGGGCTGGAAATAAGAAGAAACTTTATCTTGTCAAATATGTCACGTGGCTACATAAATATCTTTTGCTCTTTCTTAATATTTTTTAATTTGATTTTTTCCATCAAATTTTATTTATTATTAATACTATTAATAGAAATTTAAGATGGTTTCTTAAAAATAAACAAAAAAAAAAAATATTCATGGAGCTACTAGCTCCACAAATAATGCCTAAATAAATTGAGCAATGGCTACTAGCCAAAATAAGCTAAGTAACTACATGGGTCCCTCCCATAAGAAGTAGGTTATGAACATCTTCACTAAACTTTTGGAATCACCTCATTATATTTAATTATGATTGATACTTGAGGTGAAGAAATTTTCTGTGGTGGTGGTGGTGGTGTTTTTAATTCCTCCTTCCAATTTTTTACACTTTTCTACGAGGTATTTTCCATAAGGTTTTCTGTTTTTCTTGAGTTGTGATAGATTTTTAAATTCATATATATAGGCACCTCATCAAACCTATTTTTTGGGCCCCATTTTATATTTTATGCAATACTTTATTTTCTCTTTAAGTTGAACTTAAGGGAGAGTGTTAGAGTTAAATTATATTTATGTTATTAATTAATGAATTATTAGGTTCTTTTTTGCATAAACATAATTGAACTTACTTAGGTCATATGTCTTTTTATCTCAGTTAATAATAATAGGACACATGTCATTATCTAATTTAATTCTCACCTAGGATTTTATGTAATAATTCTGAACCTTTATCAAAGGCTAATGATTGTATATTGTATTATTCATTCACCATAGGATTAATTGAGTTCTTAGGACACACACACACACACACACATGTGTGTGTGTGTGTGTGTGTGTTTGGACCCGTGGGGTTCAACTATGAACTCCAACATGTATTCTCCTATCTCTAGATGTAGTTTTAAAGCCATAATTTTAAAATATAATTTTTAATTTTTAAAATGTATTTCAAAATGGTAGCTATATTTTGTAGTCAAAACATTCTTAACGATCCATTATCAACCATGGGCCTGATTTGAGCAATAAGTTCCTTGAAATCTAAAGTGAAAAGTAAGAATCAAACTCAATAATTAGTGGAATAAATATTTTAGAACCTAATTTTTTAAAAATGTAATCATAGAATAATTTTGTTATAAATTTCGTAATTTATATAATTATTTACTATCATTTAGTTCTTTACTCATGACTCTATTTAGTATTTAATGTAATCATATAGTATTAAAATATTTTAGGCTTGGATAAAAGAAAATAAATCTTTTCCTATTTCCTATTTCCTATAATGGACACAATTATGAACAATTGAATAAACACCGTAAGGAAAATAGAACAACATTTATAAATAATATTTATACACTTATTAATAGATTAATTGTGGAACAACATTTATCAATAATATTTATACACTTATTAATATATTAATTGTGGAAATGTAATGAAATTATTTAATCATTATTTATACACTTATTATTCCCCCAAAAAGGAATAATAGAAAACAAAAGAATATATCTTCCATCTGGATAAATTAACAAGTTGAATAAGAGAGAAACCATGGAACAAATGATATCATAATGTCTATTTGAATGAGCCAACAAATTAAAAAGAAAAATTGATCTAATTAGATCAAAAAGTAAAAAAAAAATTTACTATCACATATACAACCTTTTTGATTAAATACCATACAAAATCAGTCTTAGAAAATATAAATGTGTACTCTTTATTTCATAAGAACACAAATATTTAATTATTTTCAATACAATATATAAGCATGGACCACAATCAAAACATACAAAAATTTATTAATTCCTCTACTTTCTTCATATAAAATCTCAATCTAACCCTAAGTTTATATGGTCGACCTCTATAATGTATAATAATTCTTATATATAGAGAGTTTTCTTTTTAAGTCGGCATCCCCCTTCTTAAAGCCATCCCAAATTGTCCCAGAAACACGGTGGAAAGGTGATACAGTAGCAGCAGTGAGAACGCAATGGTAACCACACCACCAAAATAGAGCACGATCCACTTATGGTTGGGGATCACTACCACATATCCTAAAGCATGGAAACTCAAAACAAAGCACACTGTTGTTTCCCATAGAGTGATGTTGATCAAGTACTCCATCTTTGGAGATATATGCGACACTATGGCCACAATCATACAGAGCACCAAAGAAGCAAGAAAAGCTATCGTATCAACGATCATAAATACATTGAAAGCAACGGAATCGTGCATAACAACCCTCCCTGCGTCATTCACACCTCTAGGCACAGTGTGCTAGCACAAGCTACAACTTTTAAAATGCAACTTTTTCCTTGCTTTATGGAGCTTCTTTATCCATCTTTTATGGATGTTTAACAGACACTTTATTCTCGTGATTTGAAATCTGTTGTTGTTCATTTTATTGTAAGTTAACGAAGCTAGACAGTTTTATTACTATTTTTCTTCTATTTTGTGCTTTCACGGAGTCTTTTGTGTTTTCCTCCATTTTATGCCTTCATAGAGGCTCTATATAATTCATTTGTAAATCAATCAATAAGACAGTTTTATTCTTATTTCTTGCTCTCGATTTTTCTCGTGTTTTATTGCAAGTTGTGTTCTCATTTTCCAAGTAGATAAAGTGAAGGTTTAGATAAATTTTTACATGGTATCAGAGTGCATGGGTGCTGGAAAGAAGGAGCATAACAATATTTTATAGTTTTTGAAGATTAGAGACATTTTAGAATGAAAATTTTTATTGTCTTGGGGGTTGTCTGTTATTTCTTTTATGTATTCATGAACTGAAATAATGTTTCAAAAGGGGGTAATTTATGTCTAGAATGGGAATTAAATATCATCCATCTGTCATCACTTTGGAAGATGGAAATTACAAGTCTTGGCATGATGGAATCCTAAAGCATTGTCGATGGATTCATCCATTACAACATTTGTATGGGCTTATTCCTGAACCAAGTACTTGTTTGCATTGTTGGTTACAACTCTAGTGTAATTAACATAAAAATTATATCAACAAATTAATTTGAAATGAGGTAGGTTTTCATCTTTTCAAATAATGAATGGAATTTCTAGTTTGAAAGTATCCCAAATTTGGATGAAATTACTCAATATTTGTGGTCAATTATTCAAAAGATCTCATGCTATAAAAATAATTCACTTAAAAAATAGTTAAAAAAATTATATATTCAAATCTAATCATCATGAGTGTATGGGTAGAGCTAGAAGAGATTCTTGAGTGTTATAACATGTTTCATAAAATAAAATAAAAATATTAGTCACACTTAAATGGATTGATCAAGAACTAATTGGGAGACCTTACTAAAAAGATTCAATAGATAACATGACCAAGCTTGGGTCCAAAATGGCTAACCAAATTGAATGAAATATATATATTAATTATAATGGTTATAGAGTGTGAAACCCATAAGTAATTGAGATTTTGAACCACAAAAAAATGTGGAGAGAATCATGAATAGTATTTACAAGGATTAAAATTGCATAACAGAGTACCAACATACCATTTCCAATAAGTGGTGTACCTAACCTTAATTTTGTGAAGCATTTATAGAGGAACTAACTCAATAAGGATATGAAAAGATTCAAAATATGATTGTAAATCATATATTTAAACTTGTATTTAGGCCAAAATAGATCATTTTTGGTTGTTTTAAAAAACAATTTTGCAATGAATTAAATTCATTAATTAAAAATATTGATAGAGAAAGTATAAGAGAGTTTATATAAATACCAACCCTAGAAAGTAATCATAGGAAACTAATAAATAAATTGTTGGTTGATAGAAATCCCAATTATAAAATTATTCACTTTCCAAAGTAATTAAGGTTAAATAGCTTCTTTCATATTTTTTCACTACAAATATTACTTAAAATTGCACAAAAAACTTTTAAAGAAATGGAATGAAAGATTATACATTTCAAAGCCTTTTTCCCTTTCAAAACCCAAGAATGAGTATAATGTTGTGATAATATTTTTCAAGCCTTATTCCTTCTATTCCTTTAATAATTCATGTGGCACATAGGGTGCATATTTTATAATAAATATCAATAAGGCCAGACCCTCCAAAGTCAAAAGGATAGAAACATAATTTTAAATACAGTTTGTCAAAGAATTTTCTCCTCTTAGAACAAGGTCATACAATCCATTAATAAAATGTGGTGGGTAATGAAATAATAATGTGTATTATAAATTAATAAAAAATAAAAAATCACACATGTATCACCATTTATACATATACAATTCCCATATATTTATCGTGTTTTCCTCATGTAGTGTAGTATATTATCATACAACCTTTGTCTATCCTTCCGTACATTATTTATGTCTTATACATTCATTTGTCTCACCCTCTTATGACTCTCATATATCTATTACACTTCTCTTGCATGTCTCTTCATAAGTTTTCTCTCTAAATTCATATGCTTTCTCCTATCTAGATATGGTACATTCATATTCTTCATCACATATATGGACATGCTCCTATCTATATTCATTCATACTTGTGTCCTATTTTTTTCAAAAGCTATATGAATATTTTACATGGCTATTTCAATGGTTTGTAGTAACTATGATTACTCTTATTCTACACAACAATGCATTATCTTGTTATCCTATCCTTCCTTGTAGGGCTTCACCATTAGGATCCATTAGCTTGCCCCTTTATCTTTTTAACCTAATAATAGTGGCCTATATTTATCCATCAAATATAATCCTATAACTTAAGACATAGCATATCCTGAAGATATACTAGCTTTATTCATGTAGAAGTTGATGATTTCAACCGCACAAGCCAAGAATCATCTGCTAGCAAACTGCCTCTCACAAAAAAAATCAAGAAAGGATAATTTACTCAACATAGTTTGAGAACTTTGTATTTATTTCAAAAACAAATTGTAATGAATGAATGAATCCTTATAAAAGGATGAATGAACCACTAGATACAAAACCCTAATGAAAGATTAAATTATCTAGTGCCAAGTCTCACAATCATAATGAATTGGATTAAATAAGGTATTATTATCCTAATTTAATAAAGGAAAAAGCACCTAAGTTAAGCTTAAGTGAAAAAGTAATTGAAGGACCTAATTAATAAATAATTAGATGAAGTGTCCTAATTACTCCAACACTACCCCGGTTAGACCTATTTGCTATGGTGGATCTACTGGATGCCTTCCATAGCTTGCAGAGCCCTGTGCATTGATTCTTATTTTTTTTGGCATGTGGCCAACCTTCTTGATGATCCACACTTCTTGGTTGTTCTTTTCCGGAGGAATTTATTTCATTCTTGGGGCCGACCTATTTACATGTTTCATTTTCCTACATTGGTAAATGTAAGATTTTGTGGTTGACCCAGATATGTTCCAGAGGGTATATATATTGTTTTATGCGATCATTTGTAGGGCAGCCGATCAGTATGTGATTCCAGATTCATGATTAGAGATCCAGATGACTTTGAGAGTTTCGAATGTATTGTAATCTGGCATGTTAGCTTGTATGTAACCGGTTGATAACTGGATGTTCTATGATAAATGTATGATGATCATCGGTTGGTTACTGGGGGTTCTAAGATGATAATATGATCTGATTCTGTAATCTTCTATGTTTTGTTTTTGCTTCCATTGTGTTACTCTTGTTGCATGAGCTATTCAATTCTCTCTAAGGATCCACCAATCATGGCTACACAATAACCTCCCAATTCCTAATCTAATTCCTTGAATCTCATATTTTTGCCCCAAAACCACTTCCACAATCATCAAAACAACAATTGTTGAAAAGAGGGTTTTCTTTGGACACATAATTTTTTTCCAAAAATGTATGTTTTTGAAAAAGAAAGTCTTGTTACCTGTTTACCCATGTTCAATTTTTACAATAAAATAATAAAATTTATTTCCCTTTTTTGTTCAATTACAATTCACCCTAATTTCACCAAAATACAAATAGGATATTCAATTATTTCCTTATTTAACATTTAACATTTAAATTTGTGATTAAATTCCAAATGAACATATTTCAATTTAAATTTATGCAAAACATAAAGTTAAACCAAATATTGAAATACACATTCATTAGGCATTCACATAGTGTACAATTTCTAAAATCATACTAGAGATGGTATTTGAGTCAACACTCATCAATATAATAATAAATCACACTTGGATCGAGTATGGTGGATAAAGAAAATAATTATGGATAATGTGACAACTCCATATAACCACCATTGTGGAATAACTCTGACTTCTGGGACCGGAGCCAAGTATAGAAATACTATGTACCTATAACCATTCTCCAAACGTCAAGGGTATATACTTAATGTATATGTAATTGAAGCATGACATAATCACCTAATGAGGTACCACATCATATACAAATAATTTATTACATTGAAAATATATAATCATGATAACATTAAATTAAATCATAAACAATAATACACATGTCCTTATATTAAAGCATAATAGTAAATTAAGTATGCCAACATTTCATGTATACATCTTAAGGAATATCACCATAATAACATGCATCAAGCCCTCATATATTCTCTTGATAATTATTTATTCTTCATAGTGGCCTTGTTCATTTTTCTTGTAAATACTCTACTAAGGTCTCCTTATTAGTTTTTAACTAATCCAAGTGTGTCTAATCTTCATTATTTTTTTTTGTAATGATTTGTAAATGTTCAAACACAACTGCTAATTCCACCTCCACATTTAAAATGTTTAAATTTGAATATATTAACATCATAAACATAATTTTTTTAAAATATATTTGTTTTGAATGTTTGACTACAAATAATGACAAAATTCACCAAGATTTAAAAAATTATAAAAAAGTTTATTTAATATTTAAAAAAAAACTCAATTTTTAATATATTTCTATTTGTAAACATCTTTCCTTATATACTGGCCACTTCGGATCTGCTTGTTGAGGAAACTGCCTTCCACACAGTAGAGTCCAACGTATCACTATCACGAGATGGAGATGGAGAAAGAGGATTCAATGATAGAGAGAACCTAGAGAGATAAAGAGAGAGAGGAGAAAGAAATAGAAAATAAAATAAAAGGATAGAGCTCAAAGACAAGAAGTGATATATAAAGAGAGGGAGAGATAGAAATATAAATACAAATGAAATAAGAAATATAGAGATATAGATATAGAGGACTAAAGAGAGAGAGAGGGATAGAGAGAGTGAGTGAGAGAGAGATAGATGCATAGAGGAACATATGTTCAGAGATAGAAAGGGAGATAGGAAGGCATAGGTAGAGAGGAAGACAGAAAATTAAATGAGAGAGCTAGAGGGATAGATAAAGATATAAAGATAGGGGATAGATAGGGAAAGATAGAGAGATATAAAGGGAGACCTAGATAGATAGAGAGAGATATATGATGAGATATTGTGATAGGGATAAAAGGATATAGGAGTATGGTAATGTTTTTCCAAACAACATTTTCATCTTCCCTCGATGGAATTAGGCATATACTATCCAAAAACATGATTTTTTATTTATATGTTTAATGGGATATAGTTATGTCATTGGCTTTAAGAAACCCTCCACAAAACGAGATATAAAATGAAAAATATGTTCTGCCTATTTCATTTATCATAATTTTTCAATCCAAAATTTCATTTAAATTTCAATTGATTCATTTTTATTTTTTTTGAAAATTACTTCCATTCCTTTGCAAATACTTGTCAATACAATTAAACTGAATATAAGCATTCTCAACCCCAAGGAAAAATTTCCAAAAATAATTAATGTAATTATATTTTTCTTTTTTCTTACAAATATAACACATTAGATACACAAGAAATCTTTTCAAATTTATAAATCATCTAGACATTTTACCTTAGTTTGATTTGGATTTAGGTATAGTTAAAACATTTAATATACAACTCAATTTTATTTTTTTATGAAAATTGGAAAATTTATGAAATCATTCAAATAGTGCATACATTAGTATTTCATGACACATAACGATTCACTCCTAACTCAAATCTAGGTCAACACTAGTCAAATACATCATAAATCATACTTAGATCAAGTACAATGGGCTTAAGAAAAAAGAGATGACCTAGTGTGATATCTCTTATATAAGTATCAATAGAGAAATGACTTAGAGTTGTGTAGCTAGGTGGAAATACTGTTGTACCCATAACCACTCAAAACACATGAAGAGTACTTGCTCAATGTATATAGTTAAAGCACAAAATAATTACCCAATGGAGTACAACATAAAACATAGAAGTAAACAAACATGTATTCATATATACAAATCACCAAAATTGAATATAAAATAATCATGATCACGTATTATCAACACATGAATACTATTACACAAAATAATGAAATGAGCCATAAAAATAAACCTTACATATAAACATATATAACACCCACAACTGACATACAAGGAATCAACATCTCAAACATATGGGTGGTCAAAACATAGCACTCAAAAAGAGTAGAAATCACAACCAAAATTCACAATAAAAATAGTGAGGTTAAACCACCAACCCTATATCACAAGGAGCTACAAATGGGTAAGCATTAAATGCATCCACTATGGGTGAGTATCAAGGTGTATTTCTTCCTAGACATAATGTTTTATGGCTTCAAAATATTATCATAGAGTTTGGTCTATCACCTAATAGTCCTACGCTTCTTTAGTGTCATAACAAAATTTCCATACACATTATCTTAAACCCAATTGAGCATCAAATAATGAATCACATTGATATACACATGCTTTTCTTTCAATATCTTATCTATGATGGTCAACTCCTATTATAGTGTTTACCTACTAACCGAATGTTCCCATGCAGCTACTTAAGTGTACTGTGTGCTTAAATTTAAGCACCTGGAGTGTGCCAATCCAAATTTAAAATTATGGGAATAAGATAATTTTAAATATTTTCCTATTTTCATGGAGTAGCTATTGTTTAGGAATTAGAAATAAGGTATCGGAAAAAAGGTGGGGCTGGAAATAAGAAGTAACTATATCTTTTCAAATATGCCACGTGGCTACATAAATATCTTTCCCTTGTTCTTAATATTTTTTTCATCAAATTTAAATTTATTATTAATGTACTATTAATAGATATTTAAGATGGTTGCTTAAAAATAAACAGGAAAATTAAATACCAGATTGTAGGGCTTCATAATCTTGGGTATATCCCTAACTGCCTTAGTTGAACTAATCTTCACAATGCAATCAAAATTCACATGACACAACCTTTCATGCCATAGCCAACTCTCATCAATCTATGTAATCAAACATGTCTTCTCACCGGAGTTCAAATGAAATATATTACCTTTTGTTTGTGTGCCAGTTGCAATCTCCAAGCTAGATCTATTAATGATTTTATATTTTGCATCCTTGAACTATAATTGAAATCCCTTATCTACCAATTATCCTACACTCAAAAGATTATGCCTCAAACCTTCAACATAATAAACATTTTCAGTATTGTTCTTACCATCCAATGATATAGTTCCTTTTCCTTTGATCATACATGCTTTGTCATCTCCAAGTCTAACTAGACCACCATCAAATTCTTGTGAAGATAGCAACTTCCCTTTATCTCCAGTCATATGATGTGAACAACCACTGTCAATTACCCATTCAACCTTGTCTTAAATTTTAGCAACAAGTTCCTTCTCTTCCAGTGCTGGATCATCTTCCTTGATAGCCAGGAACTCCCATTCCTTCCCATTGCCAGATCCACTAGCAAATTCTTCTACCGGTTCATCATTAGAATTAGTAATGCCTTCCTCATCTGCTATGTAGCATGATTTGTCTTTGTTTTTCCTGAATTTATACTTGTTTTGATATCTAGGGTTAGGCTTAAATGATCTTCTAACTCTTTCTTCAAATCTTGAATTTCTTTTAGGACACCTAGACGTAAAATGACCAATCTTATTACATGCAAAATATTTAAAAGGTTCTTTTCCTTCATACTTACTTCCTACCAGTCCTTTAGGTACTCTTCTAGAAAATAGTGCTTCAAGTTTCTCAAACTCATCTTCTCTCTTCATATCTTCTAAATTGTTTCCATATAAATATTTCTAGTCTTGCTTACTGGTTGTAGATGTAGATGCATGAAAAGTAGGTTCAATCTTCATAGCTCCGCAAGGTCCAAATTCTTCAAGTTCAAAAGCAGATAGTTTCCCAAGCAAAGTATCTATTTTGACAGATGTATTAGCCAATTTTCTCAACTCATTAATAGCACTAGCCTTCATTTTGTAAGTCGGTGGTAGGTCTCTCAGGACTTTAGAAACAATTTCATCTTCTCTTAGAGTTCCACCACAACATTGAATTCCCATAACAATCTCATTTACCCTTTCCATGAATGCAGTAATCCTTTCATCTTCTTCCATCTTTAGGTTTTCATATCTCACCCGGTAACCATCAAGTTTAGTAATCTTCACTGTAGGGTCACCTTCATTAAGAGTCTCCATATTATCCCATATAGCCTTTCTAGATGATTTGTCAGTTAATCCCATTATTTGTTGATCACAAAGTGCACACAAGAGGGCTTCTCTTGCTCTACAATCATTCTCAAGCTCCTTGTCCACATTTACTAGATCCTGGATTATAGGGTGTGACACCATTCTGTGTGATCTCCCAAATATCTTTGCCAAGACCTCTCAGATGAGTCTCCATCTGAATCTTCCATACCGTATAATTTGTTCCATCAAGTCTCTGAATATCCCTTTGAAAGATAGGTGCAAAAGAACTTGATGAAGTTGAACTGTTAGTCGCCATAGGATCTTCCTCAAGCCGTTAAGCTTTCTGCAAAGAGGAACAAAGCTCTGATACCAATTGTTAGACAGTTCAAATAACCAGAAGACAACTAAGAGCAGGGGGATGAATTAGTTGTCTCATATTACCAGAACCATTAGCAATTTAAAATTTATTATCAAAACCCAAAAAATTAATATCAGAATAGCAAATAAACCAATTAAGCATAAAAAATAATCACAAAATAAATAACATCCACATAACACCAAGATTTATACGTGGAAACCCCAGTAAAGGGAAAAAATGTGTTAGGAAGCCTACCCATAGTCAGATAATACTTCTGCAGTAAGCATGTGAATTACAATTAAGGGGCCTGCACTTGCAGGAAGGCCAACAACCTAGAGCACAAGTTGCTCATCACAAAAGGAGCATCACTGACTACATAGAAATCTAGACTATAATTCGGAGAAGTGTTGAACTGCAAAAGATATCATCTCCTATTCTTGAGTACAATTCTAGTTAAGCTCAATTACAGAGGACTAAATCCTCTTACATAAACCCAATTTGACCTTCAATGGTTGACCAAATCCTCTTCCTTGACCATGACCTCTAACAATAACCATAATGATCTACAATGAGATCTTACATCTATATATACAAACCCTCGACCATAAACAATCAGGTCGGCTACTAGACAATTACATAATTACAAACCATGTCAGCCTTAGGCCAAACAAATAATATCAACACATAAGACATCCTAGAAATACATCAATAGGTCCTACCCACACGTTTCATTAATGTCAGTCCATAACCTAGATCAGCCAGGAACCAATATAGGTCCATCCACCAAGTCTCAAACATGATCATCAACAACATCTTGAAACTCTACCAGAAGCTCCACCAACACCACTGATGCAATTCATCAAATACCTCCACCAAAAGCTCTACCGGTGAAACCCTTGTCAGAACCAGAAACCAAGCTTCTAGGCAAGCAAGATAGTATGCAATCACCAAACCAAAACAAACTGACCAAATAGGAGCATGAGTATCATGAACAAGCCAATTCCATCACCAAACTATATCAGAGCCTACCGGATCATGTCGGATCCAAGTTAACGAGAAACCACTCAACCTATCAGGACCAAAAGGGTGCCCGTAAAGCATCCAGACAACTGGTGTTGGCATCAATGATAAAACTTCATTGCAACACATAATCAACTCCACCAAATGACCAACAAGAGAAACTACTTGGAAGAATATCCCAATGTTGTTGAAAATAAAAGAAGGCATTACAATACCGAAAAATAGAAAGTTCAACTCTTCAACATCCACCTTCGAATTGTATTTTTTTAGGACATGAGCATAGTGTGTGGATGTCTATTTTGTGTGTAGATTTCCCTGAGTTAGACAATAAACAAAGTTGGGAAAGAAGACAAAATGGGATGACAAGGTAGGACAAATGGGTAGACAGATGGAGGCCAAAAAATATCTTCAATTTTGCTTAAGTGAAGGTTTTTTATGTGACATGGAATTGTATGGGGTGCAATTTATGATGTTACACTACCATGTCCTTACTAACCAAAATAATAAAAGAACTATTGATAGCTATAATAGGAGAATCCTATGAATTAGCAAAGAAGAAATTAAGTTTTAATATTTCTCTTCTCCATCCTTCCTGACACAAATAAATGCCGATTGATTTACTAATATATTGAAATGTTTTAGGTGGTTTTTAATTTGTTCACCCTACTAGACACTCAATAAATGCAATTTCTTCCCCAATAAAATATTGTCCACTATGGATTTGGATTGATACATCTAACCAAGTTTCTTCAATAGCTTCTTTGTAGAGGAATCTTCATAGATGTTGATTAAGACAATCTCTATCAAGCTAAATTTTATTAGACCTTTGTCTCTATAGTCTATAACATCAAACTAAGTAGTTGCAATAGGATCTATAGGTCTACAGACTTCCTCATCAATAGCTTCCTAGAGATCTCAATCTATTAACAAATCCTCCATCTTTAGCTTCCACATTTCAAAATTATTTCCTAAAAATTTCTCCATCTCTTTTCTCCGCAACAAACATTCCATATGAAAATTGCTACAACAAGATCACAAAGTATGGCATAATATAATGCAAAAAAAAATTTAAATTATTTTTCAAATAGATTTAAATGTAATTTTCCATTAAGTAAATATTCTTTCGCACTTTCTAAATCATCATTTCCCACATAAAATAGTAAATTTTTTAATGATTTTAATTTATCAGAAACCAATAATTTCTCAATTCTACCATTAAAATAGCTTCAAATTTCACTAAAATTAAAATTTCAAAAAATTTAAAAAATATAGGTAAATTTTGTGCCAAAAATTATCAATGCATATTTTACACTCTCAAAATTGAATTTCAAACTTTAAAGACTTGGGCATTTAAAGATTTTTTTGTGAAAATTATCAAAAAATTTAGTAAATATACTATACACAATGAACAATTGGCAAATGGAAGGCATTGGGAACTTTTGACACTACCATAAATATATTCCAACCATAGTCAAAGGAGGAGAATTTAGAAAAATAACTCAAATTATGTCAAATTTTGAAATGAAGAACACATCAACAATGCCATATGAGAATGTAAATTCACTTACATGCACAATACCATCTAATGCCTTAAATCTCATCATTTTTACCCACAAACACTTACATGATCATAAAAAAAGGATTGCAAAAAAGAGGGTTTTCTTTTGATACACAAGTTTATTCTAAACCTAAAAAAATATGATAAAGAAAGTTCTTTTTGTCTATTCACCCATTTTCAATTTTAAAAATAAAATAATTAAATTTATTTCCATTTTCCATTCATTTATGTTTACCATAATTTCACCAAAATGCAAATATGACATTTAATTAAATCCTTGTTTGTCATTTTTCTTATGAATTAATAAGTATATTTCAAATCAATATATTTCAATTTAAATTTATAGAAAACATAAATTTAAACCAAATACTGAAGCACAAATTCACTAGGCATTCGCATAGGATATGATTACCAATATCAGTAAAATATGGTATTTGGGTTAACAACAGTCAATATAACAAAATATGGTATTATTTATTTTTGAAAAATTTTATTAATCAAAGTCTTTCCATATAGACTAATTTAAAATAAACTATAACATAGAAAGAATGACATATCCACATAGCCTTCTTCCTCACATGGGATGTGCTTGCCCAAGAAGCTACGGACTAATTCAACACCTTTGAATTTTGAATTTTCTACAAGATATGGCAGCTTAAACTATGTTAGAGTTTCTGATTGGCACTCGGTTGTAATATTTGCTGCTTTCAAGGAGCAAAGTTTATCATTTTTCCCCTCTACTTACCTGTTTCTTTAAAATCATTTTGATGTTGATCTTTCGAGGGCAGACTACAGTGTCCAATGTGGAAGATCAACATTCTATTGAGGTTGATCAATCGACAGCAGAAGACGTCTGACTGGAGCAATCCACAGTCACAAGTAGTAGTAAAGCTGCTATTCAGGTCACTGTGGCATTGGTGATAGTGGGAGGAAGCTTTGCCACCATGTACACTGTGCCTGGAGGTGTGAATGAGTTAGGGAAGGCTGTAATGGGTGACACCATTGCTTTCATCATGTTCTTAGTCACGGACATGCTATCTTTTCATGCTTCGTTGGCAGTTGTCATGGTTGTGGCCACTGTGTCATATAATTGCCAAGATTGATTACTTGATCCACATCATTCTATGGACAGCAGCAGTGTGCCTCGCTTTGACATTCCATGCTTCAGCATTTGTGGTGGTGCTCCCCAACCAGCAGTGGATTGTGCTGTGCTTCGGTGTTGTCGGTACCATAGAGTTGGCACTGCTGCTATTATATCATTTTCCAACCGAGTTCTACTCCAGGATAAGTACAACAGGAAATGGAGGGATAGCAGAAGGGGGAAAATTACAAAAAGGAGGAAAATATAAATACATATTAGAAAGTTAATATGAAAATTAACATAGTTTTATTACATGTTGTTAAATATCTATATCTTTGTAAATCAAACATTTCATATTGTATCAGCAGAGTTTCTTCTGGTTTCTCAGGGATCTTGAGCGTCTGTCCAAGCTGCCTTCTTTGGCTGTTAATTTATGTGTTTTTGGTTGATTGCAATAGCTCTAGTAAAATTGTCGCAAAAGATCTTGCATTGTGATCCGCATTCATTTATAATTTTCTTCTTTTCTCTTGGCGTGTTTCTCTTTTATTGTCTTGTAGCTGAGGATGACTTTAATGCAGCTATTCTATATGCCACTTTATTACTGTTCAAGTAAATTATAATTTGGTTAAATTCCACCCAATCAGCAAACCATTACATTAGACTTTACAAATAAGAACTCATTTCGTTATGTGTTTTCTCAAAATTTAGAATACCTTAAAAAAGAAAAATTCTTTTGCATCCACAATCCGCCAGATAGGTAACATGAAGGAACACAATGAACCAATAAGAGGGTCTCACCAAAAAGCAAAATGGTGTCAGCAAGACAAATTCATAGTTACACTGAAAGTAGACCTTGTCATTCAGACAGAGACCTCATCGCATCGGAAAGAAAGATTTTGCCAAGAGGATATAATGGTCATGCCGAAAAAGAAAATATTGGTATGATACATAGAGATTGCAGAACCCGACGGAGGTCTTGTTGAACTGCCTGATTACACCAAAATGCATCATGTCCCCCAAACATGATTATTATCACACCGAAGAAGTAGAACTTCGCCAAGACAGAAACCTTTCATACTAAAATCAAGCTACATCAGCTAGACAAAAAACACCTCATGCCAAAAAGAAGGCCTATCGCTCAAATGCAAACTTGGTCATGCCGAAAAGGGAGAGTTGTTCGGTGTAACAACCAAAGGCTGATAAGAGGTGAAGGCAGTCTTGTCGAAAGGGCAAGTCATGCCCAAAGTCATGTCCACAGGACAAAGGGCGTATCACATCGAAATTGCGGAGGTCGGCGTAACCTGAAGAGTCTGCATAGCTCGAGAGGAAGTCATGCTGAAAGCCAATGTCATAGCGACATGAAGACCATCTTGGTAAGACAGAAACAAGGTCTCATCGAAAATTGCCAACCTTAGGAATTCTTTGCATTTCTCAATCTGCAGCATGCATGAATAAAGTTCGATGGATCCAATACATAGTCGGACATATTTAGAGCATTATGCAAATCCTTATCCATGTGAATTTAACCCCATTTCTACATCTCATTGAAACCTTGTTGCGTTATGCATGACTACAACAAATGCTCCATGAATAGGATAACCTGAGTGTTATGCTCAATCTCTTGCCTATTTCAGTAGCCTCTAGTCAACCTTGACCTGTGCCATCTTTGTCAAAATGCACATACTCCATTATTTCCTTTTATATCCCTTATGTAAATAACAAATTGTGTTATGTTATGCTGCAGCAACACCTTTGCCAACCTGCGATAGCACTAACTCTATCAATTTGATCTTTATCTAAGGCACACATCATCCTTGTACTGCAACTATTGAGTTCAATGACAATCTAATGCCAACAATCTCCCCCTTTGACATTGATGTCAACACTAGTCATCACTCTCCCCCTTTGACAACAATAGCAAAGGGGTTTGGCTACTTCTGCTAAAGAGATTCACTTTCTTGTGTCTACAAGAAATACTCTACTGATCATTTTGATACCAATCTTTAGATACACATTCTTAGATGAACCATTATTACAATATGTGTTAGAAATGATCCAACATTACAAAAATAAACTCTAATCAAGTTGGCTCAGCTCCCCCTTTAGTCCACTGCCAGCCTATGAATTTTGTCTCCTCATGAGAACCAAAAACAATATACTTCATCTGCTCTTCTTTCTTCCATCTATTTTCTTGATGGCCTCTCCTCTGGACAACACATTACACACCCTGTTATGCATGTGCTCTCAACACCTCTTCTTATGTTTGCATACATTGTATAACCACTATCCATTGTCCTTCATGTCTGCTGCAACACTAAATCTTCATGAGGTCATATCAGTCATTCCTCATTTATGCATTTCCATACCTATCATCTCTTGTATAGAAAATTGACAACATAGACATCCTAAACCTCCATAAATGCCCTTAGATTTCAACCTCAATCTGAGTATTCAATCCATCCTGACACCTTCATCTCATCCTATGTAGTTGTTATATATTTTTATGCTACACCTTTCTCAATAATCTTGACACTATCTTCTTTTATCTACAACCTCCTATCCAAACAATTGTACTTTTCAAAAATTTGGGTTGGAAGTTGTGATAAATAAATGGCTCGCCCTAAGGTCTCGGGTCTCCTTAAACTTGAGGAGATATCACTTATGCAAGGAATACAACGTGCTTGCTCATAGAAACATCCTTCCCTTTCTCATCTTCTTGGTTGTTCTTTGTTTTCCATACCTTCATAGACCCTTTGTTCTGCATGTTTGAGGCACCACTCTTCTTGTTGTAGCTAGATCCAGTCTAATCTGATTTCTCCTACAATCTACGTTCTTATGACCAACATAACACTCACCAATATTTTCTAAGAAAGTTTATAATGAATGTTGTAGCCTTTTTCTATCAACATATTTTTCTATTTGATATAGTAATAAGAAGTTTAAAAATGAAATATTAATCTTTACAATAAACACAATCATAATCATATATACATATATGATTAAAAATAAAGTTAAATAAGCATATATAGTTGATTCAAAATATTTATTTATTACAATAAATTTAAAAATAATATAAAAATTAGACTAATTTCTCTAAATACACAAAAAATTGTGTTACAGTCTAATCTAATCTACATTAAACCAAAGTTCATAATACCATGACACCAATATATTAATCAAATTTCTAATCTTTCAAGAGCTTTATGCTATTTGTTTAATTTTAAATTTATTAAAAAGATCGTGTGCATCCCTTGAATGAGAAAAAATGGAATTACAAAACATTTATGTTGGCTATAAAACTTCACTTTAGAAAGATGGTAGTTTAGAGATCTACTAATGTCGAAAATGTATCATACTCCCTTTTTCTAACAATTTTTGTTTTAATTTCTTGATTGTTAAATAAAATCTATAGTGTATAAGAGTCAAATTATGTTCCACATGAACATTGAAAGATGTAATTTAAAAAAAAAAATATGGAAAAGTATTTAGGAGTGTCCATTCGTATAGATCAGCAGCCTAAGAATATCGAGCATCCATTCACACCTGTAGCAAACAGACAACCAAATTTGTAGAGATGTGTCCAACTCTAGAAAGACAAACTTGCTAGGTGAGGAATATGCCATGTATAAGAAAGGTCTAACCTGCCCCGTGCCAACAAACTATCCAAACAACATTTTCATCATCCCTCGATGGAATTAGGCATATACTCTCCAAAAACATGATTTTTTATTTATATGTTTAATGGGATATAGTTATGTCATTGACTTTAAGAAACCCTCCATAAAACGAGATATAAAATGAAAAATGAAAAAATGAAAAATATGCTAAGCCTATTTCATTTAGCATAATTTTTCAATCAAAAATTTCATTTAAATTTCAATTAATTCAATTTAAATTTTAAAAATTACTCTCATTCCTTTTCAAATACTTGTCAATACAATTAAGCTGAATATAAGCATAAGCATTCCCAACCCCAAGGAAAAAATTTCAAAAACAATTAATCTAATTTTTAATTAATTAATTAATAAATATGACGAATCACAGAGTGTGATCCGAAATGTTGATGCAAAAAAGATAGACACGGTCAAATCTAGAAGCAACTTCATGAAACAATTAATCTAATTATATTTTTCTTTTTTTTACAAATATAACACATTAGATAAACAAGAAATCTTTTCAAATTTATAAATCATCTAAACATTTTATCTTAGTTTGATTTGAATTTAAGTACAGTTAAATCATGTAATATACAACTCAATTTTATTTTTTTCATGAAAAATGGAAAATTGATGAAATTATTCAAATAGTGCATACATTAGTATTTCATGGCACATAACGATTCACTCCTAACTCAAATCTAGGCCAACACTAGTCAGATACATCATAAATCATACTTAGATCGAGTACAATGGGCTTAAGAAAAAAGAGATGACCTAGTGTGACATCTCTTATATAAGTATCAATAGGGAAATGACTTAGGGTTGTGTAGCTAGGTGGAAATAGTGTTGTACCCATAACCACTCAAAACACATGAAGAGTACTTTCTCAATGCATATAGTTAAGGCACAAAATAATTACCTAATGGAGTACAACATAAAACATAAAAGTAAATAAACATGTATTCATATATACAATTCACCAAAATTGAATATAAAATAATCATGATCACGTATTATCAACACATGAATACCATTACACAAAACAATGAAATGAACCATTAAAATAAACCATACATATAAACATATATAACACCCACAACTGACATAACAAGGAATCAACATCTCAAACATATGGGTGGTCAAAACATAGCACTAAAAAAGAATATAAATCACAACCAAAATTCACAATAAAAATAGTGAAGTTAAACCACCAACCCTATATCACAAGGAGCTACAAATGGGTAAGCATCATGCATCCACTGTGGGTGAGTATCAAGGTGTAGTTCTTCCTAGAAATAATGTTTTATGACTTCAAAATATTATCATAGAGTTTGGTCTATCAGCTAATAGTCATACACTTCTTTGGTGTCATAACAAAAGTTCCATAAACATTATCTTCAACCCAATTGAGCATCAAATAATGAATCACATTATACACATTCTTTTCATTCAATATCTTATCTATGATGGTCAACTCCTATTATAGTGTTTACCTACAAACCAAATGTTCCCATGCAGCTACTTAAGCGCACTGTGTGCTTAAATTTAAGCACCTCGAGTGTGCGAGTCCAAATTTAAAATTATGGGAAAAAGATAATTTTAAATATTTTCCTATTTTCATAGAGTAGCTATTGCTTAGGAATTAGAAATAAGGTATGGGTAAAAAGGGGGGCTGGAAATAAGAAGTAACTATATCTTTTCAAATATGCCACATGGCTACATAAATATCTTTCCTTCATTCTTAATATTTTTTTTCATCAAATTTAAATTTATTATTAATACTATTAATAGAAATTTAAGATAGTTGCTTAAAAATAAACAAGAAAATTAAATATGCATGGAACTACCAGCTCCATAAATAATGCCTAAATAAATAGAGCAATGACTGCTAGCCAAAATAACCTATGTAACCACATGGGTCCCTACCATAAGAAATAGGTTATGAACATCTTCACTAAAATTTTGGCATCACTTCATTATATTTAATTGTGATTGATACTTGAGGTAAATAAATTTTCCATGCTGGTGTTTTTAATTACTCCTTCCATTTTTTAACACTTTTTTATGAGGTATTTTCCATGAGTTTTTCTCTTTTTCTTGAGTTGTGATAGATTTTTTCATTTATATACATAGGTACCTCTTAAAACCTATTTTTTGGGCGCCATTTTATATTTTATGCCTTACTATATTTTCTCTCTAAGTTGCACTTAAGGGAGAGTGTTAGAGTTAATTTATATTTCTGTTATTAATTAATGAATTATTAGGTGCCTTTTTACACAAACATACTTTAACTTACTTAGGTCATATGTCTTTTTATCTTAGTTAATAATTTTATTTTTTTTATCTCAGTAAATAATATTAGGATACATGTCATTATCTAATTTAAATCTCACCTAGGATTTTATGTAATAATTCTTAACCGTTATCAAAGGCTACTCATTGTATATTGTATTATTCATTCATGATATGATTAATAGAAATCTTAGGACACACAGATATGTGTGTGTGTATTCTTTCTTTTGTGATAGCTATTTGATTACAACTTATCTTTGGACCCGTGGGGTTCAACTGTGAACTCCAACATGTATTCTCCTATCACTAGATGTAGATTTAAATTCATAATTTTAAAATCTAATTTGTGAGTTTTAAAATGTATTTCAAAATGGTAGCTATATTTTGTAGTCAAAACATTCTTAACCATCCATTATCAACCATGAGCATGATTTGAGCAATAAGTGCCTTGAAATCAAAACTGAAAAGTAAGAATCAAACTCAATAATTAGTGGAATAAATATTTTGGAACCTAATTTTTTTTAAATGTAATCATACAATAATTTTGTTATACATTTTGTAATTTATATAATTATTTACCGTCATTTTGTTCTTTACCCATGACTCTATTTAGTATTTAATGTAATCATAGTATTAAAATATTTTAGGCTTGGATAAAAGAGAATAAATCTTTTCCTATTTCTTATAATGGACACAATTATGAACTTTTTAATAAACACCATAAAGAAAATAGAAAAACATTTATAAATAATATTTATACACTTATTAATAGATTAATTTTAGAAATGTAATGAAATTATATAATCATTATTTATATATTTATTATTCCAATCAAAAATAAAATAATAGAAAACAAAAAAATATAGCTTCCACTTGTATAAATTAACAATTTGAATAACAAAAGAAACCATAGAACAAATGATATAATAATGTCCATTTGAATGAGCTAAAAAAATTAAAGGAAAAAATTGATCTAATTAAATCAAAAAATAAAGAAACATTTATACTATCACATATACATAACCTTTTTATTAAATACCATACAAAATCAGTCTTAGAAAATATAAACATGTATTCTTTATTTCACAAGAACAAAATATTTTATTATTTCGATACAATATATAAGCATGGACCACAGTCAAAACATACAGAAATTTATTAATTCCTCTACTTTCTTCAAATAAAATCTCAATCTAACCCTAAGTTTATATGGTCGACCTCTACAACGTATAATAATTCTTATATATAGTTTTTTAAAGTCGACATCCCCCTCCTGTCAATTGGAAACTAATCTCGTTTAAGCTTCCTCCCACTAAGTCACCCGAATAACAACTTTACTATAACTTGCAACTACGGATTGTTCTAGTCAGAGGTCTTGTGTCGTCGGTTGATGAAGCTCAATAAAACAACATGGAATAAAGTTTTCCTTAAGATCATCGATTGATTATTTATAAAACATTCAAAAATTTAGATAAATGCCAACATGGTAGTTTAACAATATTTGTGAGAATCATTGTATATTTTATTTATGATTTAGTTACGCCTTTTACGTGTTTGGTGAACCAACCTAAAAATGATTTATTATGTATTAGGAAAACATGTGAATATAATAGTAATTATAAACCACATATATAGGTGTCTTATATTTCTTGTGAGGGTATAAGTTTATATCATACAAATTGGAGAATGAGGTTGAGTGTAGTAGTAGCAACTCATTTTTGGTCAAAATTGTGGTCCGTGTCTTTAATTCTATTAGGGCCTTAATGCCTAAATACCCAACTTGCAATTTTTAATTTGTCTGCTAAGACTAGTATTCTACTTTAATGGTGATTGGTGATGGTGGATATCTAGTTTTATATAATAACCTTATGTCCTCTAGGTCTCGTCTATCACTAGCCCCTTTTCCTAGTGACTTGGTTGTGTGATACTTATTTGATCTTAGGTTTGATATTTTAATTTTTCTCATGTCTTTAAGAAGAAAGCCGATGGTTTGTGGAGCCCCATAGCACTTTGGCATGTCAGAGCCATTGAAGCCCTGGATGCATGCAAATCACCTAATTGTAGATGGGGCCCTTGGAAGTCAGAGACACATTAGTACATGGTGAATCCTTAAGATTAGAATGGGGCCTCAGGGAGCCAGAAGTGCTAGATCTCAATCATGCCCCTGAGGTTTCACGATAAAGACTCGTATCAAGGTGGACCCCAACTTGGAACAAAGGTTTATGAATATTATAAGGAGTACAATCTTTTAATCTCCATAGCTCATTCTCATCTGACTATTTTGGATCAATGAAACATATTCAAAAATGGAAAATGATTAATAATATGAAAATATTTTGAAAGTGAGTAGAAGTTGATGGTGAAATGACCATAATAGCTGAGATTGTAATCATTGCAACATAATAAGAGCATCTATAGAACCCTTTCAATCCACATGAATGCTTGCACTTGATCAAATTTGATAAATTGAGATTTGAGTTAGTTTGTAGAGAAAATTTGGGTTTCATATATGACACAACCAAGCTTGAATGTGACTTGTAATCTGATCAATTTTTAAGTTTGATGTTACATCTCCGATCTTAAATGCATGTCCAACTAAAGTGCGAGCAACATGAGTGATCTAAGTAGTGTTTGAGCTAGTTTAGTAAGACCCTAGCTATAGAGTGTACAACCTTGGCCCACCAAAATGAGCAGGCCTCTAAGGAAAATTGATGAGGACTTGAATAAGTAGTTAGATGGTAAAAGAATTCTACACACAATATGTGAGCCTACAGGAATGAATGAAAGATTGGTGGACAACTTTCTTGGTGTTAGAGATACTAAGGTCCTAGAAGTAGGTTGAAATTTGTTTCAAAGTTGGTATCAAAAAGGAGGCTTGAAGATTCCTATGAGAAATGGGTGGGAGCTTAGTTTGGGAAAGCTCATTATACCAATTTTTTTTTATTGATTTTAATTTCATGAAGATATTGATATAGAGATATGATGTTGGGCATAAGGTCATTGTCACCGCAAGTGAGTAAGACATGATAAATATCAATAAATTTCATCTCATATTTTTTTGGTTTGAATAGAGCCAATCTATCAACAATTGACTTGAAGGAGTTCAAAGATCATTATAGAGTTAATGATAAGATGTATAGGATCAAGTGGATTCCCAAGATTAGGTGGAAGGGTAAAGATAGGAAGCTTATTCTTATTTCATGATTTGAGAAGGAATCCCTTTTTTTTGACACCATTGAAGATTACTTTGTCAAGACATACCATATTCTATGTCAGATGTTAGGTGAAGATTGAAGAGACAATGCCCATTGATATAATGTGTATGGTTTCTAAGATACAAGACATGATGAAGAATACAAAATTTAATTAATCTCAATACTTGGAAGATAAGATACATGAGAGATTTGTGAAGGCCAAGGCCAATATATTGAAGTTTGATTTTAGATGGTATTCACTTATCTATCACATGCTTTTATGTAGTGGAATGAATATTTAAGACCCTATGTTGCCACTAAAACACAATATGGAGAAGGAAGAGAGTTTTTTAGTCCAATGTTTGACCTAAATTTGGGATGTGCATTGTAGCCATTATGATTTTGGTATATTTTGAGCAATATTTTGTTCAAAATGTATTGAGTTATTTTTCATTGTTGAAGGTGAGAATCCCTAAGGAGGTCATGAATTTCATCAAGCCTATAGAGAGGAGGCAGGATCTTGGGATTTTACATAATTGGGGAGATTGGTTTCTCCATTCTAAATCAAGTATAATTAGGCTGTATGGAACCCTAGTGCAATCTAATATGGTGCCTAAATGTATGCCTCTCAAAACTATTCACTTAGAAGTAATCTAGAAACTAAATGAGATAGATCATCTTTCTCATAGGAAACACAATAAACCCTCATTTTTTCCTACACAATGTAGGTATTTAGACTTCATATCAGGGAATAAGGATGCTATAGATTAGTTATATTTTATTTTGAAACCATATATGATGAGACATGACGAGAAAATAAATTGTGATCTTGAGCGTTTCATTAAGTCTTTGGGAATTAGTAGTGATCTTGAGAAGTTGGCCAGTGAGTACATCACCAAGAGTCACACTACTGTAGACACCTAAAAATGGTCAACGCTTGCGGAGTCATACTTTAACAATTGCGCATTGCCTCATTTTAGGTTTTTGCGTCGCATTAACATTTCTCCTATGACACGCACTTGGTTTTTATCATTTGCGAGCATCAAGTCATTCTTCTACATTCTTCAATCATCTCGTTCTCAAATTTGGTCTTGTCGACAACATTATCCAGTCATGATTTTGATCAATCCTATCTTGTCGCATCAATGTGCGTGCTTATTTGTCATCATTTTGGACATCGTCAATCCTAATTAGGGTTTTGTCCTCTTATCAATCTTATCATCAATCTTATCATTTTGGACATCGTCAATCCTAATTAGGGTTTTGTCCTCTTTTCAATCTTGTCGTTTTACGATCGATTTGTCATCGATCATTGTCATTGCTCGATCTTGTCATTTTTGCGATCGATTTGTCATCGATCGGGGTCATTTTCAATCTTGTCGTTTTGTAATCCATTTTGTCATCGATTCTTGTCCTCTTGTCAATTTGGTCATTTTGCGATCAATTTGTTATCAATCGTCATCGTTCTGCTCAATCATGTCAATTTGGATCAATTAGTCATTGTTCCTCGTCAATTGGCGCCTATCAATTTGGTCTCCTTATCAATCTCGATTAGTTTGTCAATCAATCAAGTCATTTATCACATTGGTCTTTTGTTAAATCAGAATCAAATTGAATCAATTATCTTCAATCAAGACCTAATCGTCATTCTCGCATTGCTAATTCATTTTCTAGGGTTTCATGATTCATTCATTTAACCTAATTTGTCATTTCTTTCTCTAGGATTAATAAATTATTTATTTATCCTAAGTCTTCTCATCACAATTAAATGTTCATTTAATTGGCTAATTATTCCTCTTTTTGTGAATTAATTAATAAATGACAAATTATTAATTAATTTACCTAATTCTTAATTCCTAATTTTCATCAATTTCAATTTTCTAATTTCTTAATTCCTAATTTCAAATTCCTCCTATTTCTCTCCTAAATTCATGGGAATGACATGTCAATTTGTCATAATTTGTCATAATTGACAATCAATCAATTTTTGACATAGAAGTTGTCATAATTTGTCATAAATTATCAATCAACAAATTGTGCATAGAAAGTGCATAATTTGTCATAATTTATCATAATTGACATAATTGATTTGCAATTTCCATTTGAATTGAATCATGCTAATTTGATCATTTCTCCAATTTGTCTATAAATTGGATGAATTTCTTCAATCAAAGCTAATTGATAATCAGACTATCGAATTACTTTGTCAATCACGCTTCGAGTATTCTTGAGCAATCATCTTGTCTACTTGCTTTCAATCATGTATGTGCACTTGTAGGTGAGATCCACAACAAAAACTATTTGGAGAAGAAAGAAGAACAATGGAGCCGCATGGAAGAAGCATTCAAGTCTGCATCTGGTTTGCATAATCTTAGTTTTGTATGCTTTGTTTTTATGTCTCTATTGAATGTGTTTAGGATAGATCATTGCAATGAGCCTTTGTGATTGAGCTATTATTAATATTTTGAATTGTTTGTGATGATTTCCTATTTCCTAACGTACAACTACCATTGAACAAGTGCATGAGAGGAGAAAGAGGTGGAACATGGTTTAGCAGGCAGAAGCAATTAGAAGAGAGAGAGGGAACCAAATTTCATTGGCTTCTTCTACAAAGAGCTAGATTACTTAATGAAAATTGAGAAGCTTACGCTCAATAATTATGCTTTGCTAGATAGAGAAATGATTAAGAAGGATAAGTGACCAGTCACCTAAGAAGATCCACCCACAAGGAAAGTAAAAGTGGAGAAATTGCCTCCAAAGGAGAAAGGAATAAAGATTGTTGAGGTAGAGGAGCCTCAAGATGCTCCTTTAATAGTGAAAGAAGAGGAAGTCGGGTCACTTGTCGACTATCCTATTTCTCCTCTATCATCTCTAACTCAGACAATAAGGGAGATTGTGCCTATTATACCTCCAAGTAGCTCTAAGAAAAATCTTAGAATTGAGGATGATCCTATTAGATCCATAAGGGCTTTGTCTTGCAACCTGTTCATCAATGATGATGAAGTTGTTAAGACTCAATATTCAAGGATTTTGTTGTCAGAAGGAGGGAAGAATATCAAAGAAGGTGTGAGGAGGAAAGGAATAAAAGGGAACCTTTTGAGTGGAGTAAAATAAGTGAAGAATTAATAAAGGAGTTTGATTTAAATGCAAATAACTTCAGTCCAAAATAGGGAAAGCAAATGCTGAAATATGTTGGAATTTTCTTATTATCTAGATGGGACATTTCTACTACTTCTAGCACTCCATACTCCAAAGAAGGAGCAAATAAATATTAATCATTCTGAGGAAGAGGTAGAAAATATTTTTTCTAGCTCTAATTTCAATCTTGAATTTGGGTTTTGGTTAGTGTGGTCTCTATCACCTATCACTAACAAGCCGATTCACTTCCAAAACTATGACCAATTTAGAGGAGCTACACTTCTTAAGAGAGTATTAGATACTAATGCTCCCTAGGCTACTGACTTAATAGTGAACATTTCTCTATTCACCAAAACAGTAACAAGAAAGCTACACTCTTATCATGAGAAGTTAAAAGTTTATCATATGTAGAAAATAATAGATAATCAACAACTTATTACAAAGATAGAGATATTGGAGGCGAGAATGGTCTCGGTTGCTCAAGTAACTTCTCTCCCTACACTGGATTTCATATATAGGAAATATTTTATGGCAGAAATCAAGGAGTTGAAAGAAAATTTTGGGTAGGGTAGTGGTAGATATAAATCTAAATAATATATTTTTCTCCAATGTGCCCCACACAAGGAATATCTAGAAATGGAGTGGACATATATATTTTTTGAGAAACTCTTATACCTTTACCAAGCAATACATTTGTCATAGTTTAAAATGATCACTAGTACATTCGGAGCTGATTTCCAATGGCCGTTTGTCGGATTTTCGATGAATTTTCATCAGAGTGTTGACAAAATCCACCATTGAAAAATTGCTGTTGGATTGGTTGACAATGCCTTGCCCATCAGAAATTTGACAATCCAATGGACTCTGCCGATGGTCAAAGAAGTCGTTGATCGAAATCTTGGTATTCGTCGTAATTTTTTTACGATGATCATTTTTATAAAAAAAAAAATAATTATCATTGATATAAAAGAGCCATCGAAGGAAGGAAACACCGAAAGGACTCACCGAATATAATAACTTCATCAACAAAAGCTATCGAAGAAAGAAGAGAGGGTCTTCATCGACGGGAAAAGTTCTCAAGGAAATAATACTATCGGTGCAACATAAAAAGGACCCATTGAAAGTAGCATTTTCATCAAAAGAATAATATCGATCAGACAAAAATAAGCTACATCGATGAGGATATAGGTTTCAAGGAGGTTAAAATTCATCAACAAAAGATATTGAAGAAAGCAGAGAGGGTCTTCATCGACGGGAAAAGTTCTCGAGGAAATAATACTATCGATGCAACATAAAAAGGACCCACCAAAAGGAGCATTTTCATCAAAAGAATAATATCGATCAGACAAAAGGAAGCTACATCGATAAAAGATATCAATGAGGATATAGGTTTCAAGGAGGTTAAAAGGCATGTTCTCGATATGCGTGGTTTTGCTGATGTAACTTTATCGATGAAGAACAATAAGGGAAAATAAAGAAAATCTTCGGTGAGATAATAGACTCATTCATCGATGGGGCATAGTGATATCGATGAAAGAAGTATTTCGACGGAAAAATAAAGGAGGACATCGAAGCCCAAGGTTTCTTTGACATAAGACCTAATGGATATCAGATATGTTTCGATGAGGAGATAGCCATACTGATCGAATATAGTGTTTTGATGAAGGGAAAAAATAATTGATCGAAGTAATATTCGAAACAAAAGTATTGTCGATAGAAACAAAGAGATCGATGGACTAAAGAAACAAATGATCGAAAGACATATCCTCATTGAAATGATTATTGATTGCCATGAAAATCATAAACAAATCCCAGGAACCGTCACATCGCCATTAAATTCAAATGTGTGCCCGGGTGACCGTTGTCCAAAGCGCCATTACTAACTGATTAAATACGCCATAAGTAGTGGATCAACCATCAAAGGGCACAACATTAAGGAATTCATAGGCGATGAACTGAAAGCAGGAATTGGGCAAATTCACAGATAAAGCTCAGTAATTCCAAGTAAGTTGTTTGCACACAGACCTCTTTTACAAAATTCAAATGGAATCATCATCTAAAACTAATAAGACCAGAAAGGGAAAAGAACCTATCGCTGCAGAAGAAAAACCTAAAAGATAGAAAAGGGAAGGCTGTTCTTTGGCCTAGGACCTGATTAACCAGTGCCCATCATCCAGTTTGAGGTCCAAGAAGATTAGAGCTGATGAGGAAGGCCTGGAGGACCGGTTTGAGGATCTTGGAGACATATGGATAGAGTTGAGAGGGTATGAATTATTCATATGTGGGTACAACAAAAGAGTTGCCCCTCAACCTATCAACAATTTATGATGATTGAACTTAGGAAGGTTAGCTGTGGTTAATGTATTCGTGAATGTGGAGCTCATGAAGGCATTGGAAAACAATTATGACCCTAAAACTAGGACCATATATAAGTACATGTGTGAGCCAATTCTTGCAATCACAAAGGAGGTTATTGACACCGTGTTCGAGTTGGATTGGGGATTTGAAGAATTGATTGACCTCAAGAAGTTAACAAGTGAATATTTTAACCTATAGCACATTTACAAAATGTGGAGATTACATTATAACAGACAATGAAAGATTGTTGGCATTTCTTAAGGATATTGAGAAGGTTCCTGATGATTATGGATATAACTGATTAAAGATGTTTTACTATCTTGATATTATTATTTTTTCATTGATGTCAAGAAATTGATTTTCTAATTCAGTACGATGTTGCCATATCTTGAGAAGTATGATATGAAGATTATAAAGATGTCGGTAAAAGACACAGGAAAGAATATGATGAATAATGGGATGAATAAGGTATTCAATGGGCAACTACTACCGAGTCAAACAATGATGAGATCGTGATGCTTTAGATTGTTTTAACATCATACATATGTTGTGAATTGTAAAGGTTAATACTATACTATGTTATCAAGCAAAGAACCTAGTCGATAAACCCTAAGGAACCTAGTTGGTAAACCCTAAGGTTATCGCTATCGGTTAATGAAGGCAGAATGTCTACCGAGTGGAGTTTAGTATTCACCGAGTTGTTACCAAGTTGTAACTGAGGTATAACAGAATGCATTAAATGAAGGAAGTTGATGAGCTAGAGTGGATCAAATGATTGGTGAGCCGTGGAAGGAGTTTGTTAACGAATCTAAGGCAATGGAAAGTTGGCATGAAGATCTACAGCTTAGATTGAACCACAATACCCTGGCACAAGTTCCAAGACTATTATGCAAGTTCCAAGGCGGGGTAAAACATTTTTAGATCGAAATATGCAAAGAACCTGGACAAGATTGAAGATCTGATGGCTATGATTGATCATGGGAAATGTGATCAAAGAGATTAAGTGGTTACCTAATTATTTATAAATAGGAAGCTATTGATAAACAATGTATGCAAGCAAGTGTATGCATAGGGATGCTACATAGTGATTACCGAGCACACAAGCTTGAAGACCTGTTAGAATAACAGAGTATAGAAGCCCAGCAGATAGACAAGATTAGTTCTATGTCTAGATTGTATTGAACAAATAGGAATCTGCTTTAGCATTTTAGATGTGAAGTTGCAGATAGATTTTTATTACTGTTATTTTGTGAAAGTGATAGAAAATCTCTTAACTGAGTGGACTTAATAGTCTTATATGTAAAACCCTCTAGCAAGGTGACATTCTAATTGAGTGTTTGAAATCCTTTAACAAGGTCACTTCTAACAAAGTGAAGATCCTAATAGATCTGAGGGAAATCCCTTAACCGGGTCACATCTATAAATGTGTTTGTAATCTTTAACAGGATTTGCTTTTAACCGAGCATACTCTAGAAGAGTATATTTCTTAGTGGGTCCGAAATCCCACAGTGGTTTTTCCCTATTTGGGTTTCCATGTTAAATCTGGTGTTATGAGGTTTATATTGTTCATATGCTTTTGAGTTTGCATGTTTAATAGTTTTGGTTATATTACTGATATATATGTTATCGAGGTTGAATCTGATGTTTTTATGGATGATTAAGTTTGTATGATTCACCCCCCCTCTCATCTTGTTGGCTATTGGATCTTTACTTATATTAAGTATCAGAACTATCAGTTAACAAGTGAATATTTTAACCTATAGCACATTTACAAAACATGGAGACTCCATATACATAGACCTAGGAATGTAGGGTCCTTAGTACCACTAGGTCAGGATGACAAAGCTCCCTATGATGTCAACTCTTTCCATCCATATTTCAAGTATACCTATTACTGTGTTTCCCAAGTGCTAGGGATAAAAGCCCATCCTTTGATGGATATTGCAGCCATGGTCATTTGTGCTAATTTGCATTCTAAGGACCCCCGCTTCTTTGATTTTTCTTCTTATTTGGTTGAGGTTTTGAATCATGGGTTAGAGAAGTTAAAGGGGGATGTCATCAATGTTCATTTCAAGCATTATTCCTTACTTATGCATATGCTATTCTATGTGGGACAAGATGAAGGGTTATGGCTAGAAGAGTTATGTGTCAGGACGTATGACAATGCTGGAATGAGAAAACCAGTGCAACTATGGGTTTCTTCATGGGACCAGAGGTATGTGAATAATCAATATTGGCATTTTGAGGAGTTCTTTGTCAAGCCATTATATAGACTGTGGGATGCCCGTGCGATCATGCCCTTGCACCAGAGGTTCAAAGATTCCTAAGACCAAAAGATTTCACTGAGGATCCCTCAATTGAACACAATTGGGGAGATTGGTATTGTTTTTCAGACTGCACACAAGTCAGGGTATACGGGTTTGAAGGGAGACCATACTTACTACCACTTACAGTCCCTAATAGAGTGGCTTCTCTGGAAATTGTGAGGCAACTGTCAATAGTGAGTACAGAACATCTGACAAGCCATGGAAAATAATCAATTGTACCTAGGTTGTTAGTATTTTCAGATTTTATTGTGAAAAGTTCAAAGAGTTATGGCCTGTTGCAGACAAAATTGGATTATTATGGCATGGCTATGGGGGATCCAAGGCCCAATTTTGATCTTGAAGGATACATAAGGATAGCCCGGTCATCACAAAAGCTGAAGGCTGGAAAGCATAAATCTTACCTACCGGATGACCTCATTAAGAACATTGGCAGAGAAGAGGCTAGAGTGAAGCGAAGAAAGTTTGAGAAAGAAATGCAGGCTTATAAATGGAAGCTTTATAGAAGGAAAATGGATGAGAACATGCTACAAAATATTGAAGACCCCTTAGAGTTGGCCAACAAACTTATGGAGCATGAATTGGAAATACTTGACGGAGTCCTGCCTCATGTTTTTAGGGATTACATTGATACTATTAGGAATACAGAGCCTTTGGCTCATATGTCTCCTTCTTCCACATCTGACATCGTTCCATTCACTCCTCAAGAGGATTACCTGCCTTGTTATGCAGAGGATTACCCCCCTAGTTATGCAGAGGATACACTGATAGACCTGGCAACAGGACAACTGAATGTCCGAGAAGTGGCTGACATAAGATTCCTGGAGCATGACGATTTCATTGCTGATGGTGACTTCATTTCTTCCAAGGATTTCACTGCATTCCTCTATCAACATAAAGGATCTCAAATTAGGAATAACATGAGAAATAGTGAAGAAGAGCAACAGCTTCAAAAGTTACAAGAGGAGATGGATCTTGTGATGAGAGAAATGACACCTGAGAAGGGAAGACAGTTGCTTAAGGAAGCTAGTGTGCTATTATACTCTAGATGGGACATGAACTCTGCCTTGTTGTTTGATGGATTCCTCAAGAAACAGGACCCAAGTAGCAAATGATGCCAAAAGAGATTGATAAACTCTTTAGAGGATCAGGATATGATCTAGATCAGAATTCTCTTCTACAGTGGACTATCTATCCCAAAGATAAAAGACCTATATTGGTTGATACATAAGAAGCTTTTGGAAATTTGATGGTGCAACAGGTTGGAAAGACTAACCCTAGAAAAACTGTCAAACTAAATTTGGATGTTGCTAAACTGAACCAAGATCAGATAGAGTTTCTGGTCTAAGAAAATTGTACATACAAAAACCTATATGAGAAAACTGATGAAGAAAAATAGAGGCTGCAAGCAAGATTGCTTCAGATTGATACAGGTACTAGTCAAACAAGGATGACATACGGTGTTGACAGAGATGCCATGGATCCCTTGACAGACGCTATGTATTGGAGGAACAGGGCCAAAAAGACATCTCGACAACTAAAAAAGGAACAACAAAATATGGATAAGTTAGTTCTCGAGGTCGTTGATCATATATTCAAAAGTATGATGCAGGTTGCAGAAATCTATTAGAAGACATACACTAGAATAGTCAAAGCTGTGAAAGAGCATGAAAGGCTCAGGTCTCGATTGGAAGGCTTGATGAATGACAATAGTCTAATGAATCCAGGTGAGAAAATTGAAGCTGAGGCTCACTTGAAGTCCCATGATGAATTGGCAAATCAATTAAGGAAAGAGCATCAAAGTTTGGACGATGGGAATACCCCTAGGGTGCCCTCTTTTTACAGTAATGGTGAGTTAGTATCATTGGAACAGTGGAAACAAGAGTTCAGTGATGAGAAGAATCGAGTAGTAGCAGAGTTAGATCGGGACAAAGATTTGTCACTTTGTGTTAACAATATTCTATCCAATCATTTCCAGATAGAAAGTGACATGAGGACACTAAACACTGACATTCTAATGTATAAAGATGATAAGTACATTGAACACATAGGAATGCTGAACTTGTTTATCTTCCAGTTTGTTAACAAAAGTGCTAATTAATAGTTATGTGCTGAAAAGCCACGATGCTTGGTGACAATGTATACCCTCATATAAATAAGGGAATTTTTGTAACAATAAGGATCATTAGAGAAGAAGTAGAATATAGCCTCAGGCTTACTATTGTACCATTTTGCGAACATACATAATATAATTAGTCGTCTTTCCTATGTGTATATGCTGTGGATTACTACATCTTTCTGTAGGCAGTTGCTTGTGATATTATCTAAAGGAGATAAGGTTACTTGTGTTCTTCCAGTAAAACTCTATGTTTCATATTGTGGATTTGAATAAAAGATTTATTTGCGAATATAGTTTTGTATATAGTGCGCATGCATATTATCTCAACCATGGTGTGCCTGCATATGTATATAGTTTTGTTTATAGGTGGAAAGCCTGAGGTTCAATGTCGAACTTGGTTGCTTTGATACCATATGTAATATTCCATTAATTCTATACTTAAAGAAAATAAATTGTGATCTATATTAAGATAAAAAATTGAGCATTTCAAAATAAAACATAACTACTTCAGTTGAAGGAGAAAACTAACTAAATGTTCTTCAACATAATAAGAATCTAACTAATTTATCTAAAAGGAAGGTAATCTTTTAATGATAAAAAACATTGAACAAATATTATTAAGCTAATTTATATGAGAAAGGAATTCAAATGGAAAGTTTCATTTTCAAGGGAAGAGATAAAGGTTCGGAGGTTACTGTTATCACTATTTAAAAAATGGGTATTCTTTTCCATAATTGGCTAAGTCTATGAAATTCTTGGGTCTAGTATGGCCTTGTGACTTCTATTGCTTTGGGTCCTAAAGAGGGTTTAGGGTTTAGGTTTAATCACTTTCAAAATGTCTGAGAAAAAACCCTTATAATTCTATTTCCATGTTACTTTATTCACTTAAGTAATGGGTCCTTTTGTCATGCAAAGTGTTCCCCCTGTTGTTTTTTACCTAGGCGATCCTTTTAAATGTTTTGATTTTTATTCGCTTTTAAATTGCCTTTTCTAATGACTTTCGGGCCTTGTAATTGTCATGCAACTCTCAGTCAATTGGATGGCCCATGTGGATTCGCGAACTCAACATGTCTGAAAGTTACCTATCACGTAGTAGCGAAAAGGTTTGGCGGGACCCAACGATAAGGACTTCTTTCTTGGCTAAAGGCATTCTATCGAAGTATCTAAGATTCAAACAGTATTGATGAGACCCAACAATGTCTCATCGATATAAAAAGGGCATCGAAGAAAGTAAACACCGATGAACTTCAGAAAGGACTCATCGAAGATAGTAACTCCATCGATAAAAGATATCGAGGAAAGTGGAGATGGTTCTCATCGACAAGAAAAGGTCTTCGAGGATATAACACTATCGGTGCAAAAAGAGTCACTAAAATGGATGGTCCCACCAACAAAAGGTATCGAAGAAAGCGGAGGTGGCCCCCACTGATGATAAAAGGCTTTCGAAGAAACAGTACCATCGATGCAAGATAAAGAAGATTCACCGAAAGAAGCATTCTCATTGAAAAAGTGATATCGATAAAATAGAAGAAAACTTCACTGATGAATGATATCGATAAGGATATGAGTTTCGATGGGAGGACAAAAGAAGTCACTGAAATCCAAAGTCTCTTTGACATAAAACCCGGCAGACAGCAAAAAGATTTCGATGAGAATGAGTTTCGAGGAGACTAAAAGGCATGTCTCCGATACACATGGTTTCATTGATAGAAGCCATCTCTCTTTGTTTCATCTGATCGGATGGAGAGAATGGTCTCCTGAGATCAAGCTGAACATGTTTTAACCTTCGCGAAGTGGCAAAAGGGTTTGGTGGGTCCCAAAGATAAGTGGTCTTCTTTGGTTAAAGAATGATCAGGTTGGAAAATGATCAATGGCTTCTCGTTGTTTTGTGGCTAGGAGATGCACGAGCTATACCATCAGTGAAATAGAGAAAAGGTGGAGGGTCTCGCTAAGAGTGGTAGTAAATGTGGCAACCCCAGTTGGCGATGAAATGGCGGTGACAAGGCACTCAGTTGGCGGTATGCAGTGAGTCCGAGCAAGGTTGTCGTAAAAAGAGTAAACAACGAGCAAGTTCTTGAGATCTAACGGCTCACGTGAATTCAGGAAGATAAGATGCTAGCAAGTTAGTCATTGCAAAGAGGCAAAAAGGCCGATGGGCCCAAGGAACAGGCATGGCATGAAGTTAAAAGTAGATCAGGTTTGTTTTGATCTAATGGTTCTCGTGGTTTCATGGCTACAAGCCAAATGAAGAATAATGTTCATGAAGTTGCAAAAGACAGGTAGAAATCACATGGAGGAGTGACGTGGCATAATAGCTACCACTTTTTGTAGAGCTTGATAGGAGTGATGTGGCATAACAGGACCCAAAGATGCCCATAGCTTAACCTCAGCAAAATGGCAAAAACCGTTAGCCGTCAAGATGAGGCACGGTTAGTTAAAAGGATTGACAGTTCCAGTTGGAGTTAAAGGCCGGGTGATTTGAGTTTGATCTAATGCTTGGCACGGCCTCATGAAGGAAAAGTGCATGACTGTTAAACTCCGTGAAGTGGCGAAAAGGAGGGAGGGCCCGACACTAAAGCAAAGAGATTAAACAGAGATAAAGGCGATGTAAGTTCTCGAGATCCAACGGCCAGCATTGTTTCATGAAAGAAAAGAGCATGAGTTTTATGTTCTGCGAAGTAGTGAAAGAGCGAAAGAGCGAAAAGACTTAGAGAAATTATGACCCATTGAAGCCAGTTTTGAATTTGATTTGGCGAATTTAATTTTGAAAAGAAAGCTAAAGCATGTAGAGTTAATTTCTAAAAACTTAAATGCCAACTTGCCCTTTTCAGTCCGCATCAACTTGATTACTAAGTATTGTTTCATTGAAGTTTGTTGCAGAGTGAATTATTGCAGAGAAATTTTCTTCAGGTGAATAATCAGGTTTCTTGTCCTTTTCTTTATAACTCTTGGTTTGTTCTCAAATACTGTTGTGTGAATTACTTCATTAGAGGTCTGTGCTAGCTTCTAGTGGTATAATTGTTTGACCAGAATGGCACCCAGAAGAGAATTTATAGGGAAAGTGAATTACTAGGACCGAAATATCTATGATGATTTTTTAAAGCAATTAACCATGTCCACCAATGCTGGGGCTAAGGCCAAAGAGCTAGTACCTAAGAACCCTCATCTAAAAATTGGAGATGGCCTTTATGATAAGGGTAATTGGTTGAGGGACCCTGAAATAGGATTGTCAGGCTTAGGACTCTTCAAAATCAGTTTTGGGCAGAGGAATTCCAAAGCTCCTTTGAATGGCATATGGGAGTAGGATGTAGGAAAGCTTGTGGTCCAAGGTGTTTTTATGGATGTAGATCTGTTAACCCTAATTGCACAGAATTATGACTCTGTGGCAAGATGCATCAGGAACATAAAGGGATCAGTCTTGATTGAGATAAATGAAGATGAATTCAAGAAAGTGTTTAAACTCAATGAGTCCTCCAATTTGCTAGAACCTATTGACTTTGAGTCGTTAGCCCAGGTTTACAACACACAAAGGGATCATCTTAAAAGTGGCCCATTGAAAGAATTCTTTGTAAAGATAGGGGGGTTAATAGTTGTAGGCCCTAGCACAATGGAACCATTCTCTCTCAACCTATTCACTCTGGGAGCTAAGAGTATGTATTAGGCATTATGCCAGATTTTTGGAGAGGATGCTGAAAAGAATATGCCAACCCATTATATGTTAATGATTGCACAAATTCTAAACCCCTCCCTAGAAATAACATTTGATTATGCCTCATAGCTTACTGATGCAATTCATAAAGGGCTAGTAGGAATAAAAAATGGTAAGGTGGATAGGCCATTTGGATGGTACTCCATGTTAATGCATATGTTTCTGTTTAAAGGGGCTGATTATTTTGGAAAGGAGATGGACCCGATTAAGGTCAAGGATAAAGAGGAGATGCCAGTGCAATTGTGGAGTACTATTCTATCTTGGGATAGAGAAGATGCAAGTTATTTAAAGTTTGATAGATGCTTTGCATCTAAAATTAGGATTCTTCTATGCAGAGAAAACCCTAGAATTCCTAAGGCTCTTTTGGAGTTTCTTAGACCAAAGGAGTTTGCAAAGGATATCAAGATTGTTCACAATTGGGGAGACATATATTTGTACCCTATGTCTACTATTTTTAGAGTGTTTGGATTTAGAGGCACCCCCTATCTACTACCCTATCAGGTCCCATTGAAGATAGGGATTGCAGAAGTCCTGAGACAAATTGGGGGAGTACAAGAAGCAGAGCTAATCAATAGAGGTAAAGGGACTATTTTCCCAACTATTACCATGGCTCACCATTTTGTGATCACTAAGGGTGGATGGAGATTTTTTGAAGAATTTTTTAAGCCATATAGGCTATCTACTACAGTGACATTCAGCAAAGATAATGCTTCTCTTGTCATGTGGTCTTTAAAGAAGGATGAAAACAAAAGAAGGAAGGATGCATCAGATTCTAGCCTCTTAGGAGGCATGATAGTTAAAAGAGTCCAAGACATAGGAGTAGTGGAAGCTACAAGCACAGTCCTAGAGACTGCAAAATTCAGTGTTGCGGTGGCAGAGAAAGAGGCACAAGAAAAGGCTAATCTCCAATTGAAGTTGGAGACTATTTTAAAAGCTTACAATAATGTTAAAGAAGTAATAGCCAATAGAGACAACATAATTGCTAGACTCCAGAGTCAACTGGCAAGTCAATATCATCTCGGTGAATCTTCTATACTCATGATAGCCTCCTCTCCAACAAAACCCACTCCCACTAGTCCCATCATTGAATATCCCCCTTCTCCTATGCCTTCTAGTTCCCAATTACCTAAAAATGTCCAACATGAGTTGGAAAAATTGAAACAAGCTCAGACATTGTATGCAAACAAATATGAGGAGAAGGTGAAAGCCACCATCTTGAAGTTTGCTGACTGAGTCAAAACCTCCAATGTATACACAAATATGAAGAGGATTCTTGAGATTTTGATCAAATTGAGAGAAGAAGAAGCCACTTTGGAACCAATCCTGAATAAGTGGGTGCCTATAGGTAAAGAGTTAGAGCTCATGTGTTCTTCCCATGCAGATGCAGAAGAGAATGACAATCTAAGGTCCACATGTGAGTTTATAAAAGAGATGAATATTCTTTCAGTGGAAGGAGCAGGTATAAAAAGAAAAGCCCAACTTTATAGGAAAGAATATTCAAATCATAAATTTGAAATGTTTCTAGGAGGTTTCATTGGTCCTGTCTAGCTAAATGAAGAGAAGACTTGGTTAAAGGAGGTGGACCACAATTTGTCCCTAAGGATCAATCAAATTATTAGTACCGATGACACATCCTTATTTGTCCAAACAATTGAGGAAATTGAAAAAGTGAAATCTCATTATGGTTTCATAGAAACAGAGATTGGGCATGTACGAGTCACTTGGAAACAACTAGAAGATATGAAATAGAAGATTGCTAGTTTTACTTGGCCTAGTGATGATGTGTATCAGGAGTGGAAAGATAAGTATATGGGACTGAAAGAAGATGCTTGGGAGCAATTACAGGAGGTTGCAATAGAACAACAAGCAGAGGAAGCCACAGATGCTGAACAGGACTTATAACCGCTTCTCGAAAATGACCGGTTGTTTGTAACAAACTTTCTTTTGAAGGGTCCAAAGCTTGTACGCATCCATACTATTATAAATGGATACCAGGACTCCTAAAAAATGATCTCAAGTAATTGTAAGAAAACGCTGTAGAAATTTATCTGAGCTTTTTTCTAGTCTTATGGAGAATACTCTGAGTTTTGCAATATTTTCTCAAAATTAATATCAATATATAGACTAGAAATAGTGTATATACATAAATGTGCATAGCAGTCATAGGGTAACTCATGTCAAATGTGAAACTCAATACAATAAATAATCTTAGTTTGTAGCCCTATAGCATCATAATGTAGTCCTTGACCAAGTATGCATACAAGAAACATCTAGTTCTATTAAGGCACAAGCATCAAAGTCAGAGGTTATGACAACTAGTGAAAAACATCAAGAACAAAAAGTTTAGCCTGAAGAATTAGGAGTTTTAATTAAAAAACTTACAAGGATGAGGCATATTCATAACTTTTGCAGTCCCACCTTGGATATCAACACTAGAAGCAACTCATATTGTTCGTGTATAGACAAGACAATATGGGAGTTCATTATACCCAGCAACTTGTGGTGTTGTTGTTCATGTTGGCTCTGTTGGACCCTACAATTAAGATTCAATATACATTATTCAATAAGATTAACTGTGCAACATAATGAAATATTGAAAAGTATGTTACCTTGTTGAGCTTCTCTTGGTTTCGAGAATAGTTTAATATTCTATACTTAACAGGGCTAACCACATGAAGGTGGAAGCTCATTTGGACCCTCCCCCCACCCCCCTAACATCACTCTAAATTCCCTGTTAACATCTTATAACATTCATTCATTAATTCTTTCTACCATTAATAAAATATAACATTCATTCATTAATATCACATAACGTTCATTAACACATAACATTGATTAACATTAATTAACATGCAACATTCATCAATATTAATTAACACATATCATCCATAACCATTAATTAGCACATAATTACATTCACTAACACATAAAAATTAGTCATTATCAAATAAGTTAGATTACAATCATTTCTTTCTTTGTTTTTTCTTTGAAGCTATGAAAAGACTAAATGGAACATTGGTGTCTTCATCATTTCCCCCCTCTGTAGATGTTTCGCCAACTGCTCATGATCTCAATGTATGCCTAGTCCTATACTGAGGACAAGGACACTGAAGCGAAGGGGGGTCCTCTGCAATAACAAAGAAATGGGTTAAAGTCAAAAGAAAAATTATTATTGTTACAAGTATTTCATTAATCTAGAGAACATAATTATTGTGCTCTTTACTTGATGGGGCCACATCATTTTGTGTAGCCTCAACCTCAACATGCTGGACACCATGGTCCTCTTTACCTGAGTAAGGAACACCATGTTCTTGATGTTGTGTACCCAGATCATGCTCCACTTGCTCACCACCGACTACATGCTCTAAAATATTAAAAAGAAAGGTTACATTAATTACTACTCTAATTACAAATTAAGATGTTTAATTGTATTAATAGCTAAATAAATAAATTTGAATAGCAAATGAATACCTCCACTACTGGGATGCACATCTAGACCTTCATGTGTAGGTGGTGTTTCACAATTAGCAGGCTGCATTCCAATGACATGCACATTGTTATCATTGCTTGCTTATTTAAAACAAATATAGTCACTTTATGTTGGAACTCAACATCAATTAGATTATTGGTAAAGTATTAAATTTGAAACAACTTCCATTTAGCATATTTACCTATGTGACGGATGCACTTGAATGTTGTGTATGCCCACTCAATTCTCGAAACCATTCAGCCACGGCTGAATAGCCTTGCTCGTAGGCAAGTCTCTTGTCATCTTCTGTGGGCACTCTATTGAATTCAAACCCCTGCATTTTCGCTTGGTACCATGAATTTTGCTTGCATTGTTTGATAGAAAAAAAATGTTTGCAATTTATTAATATTTTGATACAATGTGGGAGTTTACATGAGATACTTACAATTCGTGCAGCAAGTTTCATGTAACCACCAGATCCGAGTTTGTGTTGCCCGTGCTTTTCTTGCTTTGCCTTGGTTGCCTTTGACGTGTCACTCAGTCTATAAAAAGTTTGAAATATGTTAGATTATATAAATATAAAGATTAATTAATTAGTACATAATTACATTCTTAATAGTATCCCATACCTTCTTCTGGCATCTACTGGTGTATTTCCTTTTTTCCTTTCAATTCTCTCCTTGGCATCCAAAATCAGGGCCTTCCACTCCCTCTCTAGAATCATGGGGGGATGCTCGTACTTTAGGTTCCTCTCCAAATGGGTCCTGTATTGGTCCCTCACATACTTTAGATATGTGCCAACTTTTTCAAGGAGCTTGGTTTTGTCAAAGGTGTCATTTCCAAACCACTCAACCATTTGGTTTGTCAATTCATCTTTTAACCTTTTTTCTTGGTCATTCCACCTTTTAAAGCAAAAACAAACCTATTAGATTCAGAAATGAACTGAAGCTACATTTATTATACTTCAAGAAATGGATCAAAGGAAAAGTATTCTAGCAATGATATGAAATCAAAAGTGGATAAGGGTTAGTTCACATATGATGTACCACCTTTTACGTATGGTGGGCCCAAATATCCGCAATGCAATGTCACGAAGATGTTTATAGAAAATATCATTGCTAGCAAAAAATTCATGGGATCAATATTAGTCCAAAACAAGTGATCATAAAGTAAATTACAATTAGAGTATATATAATAATAATTTTAAAGTACCTAGAACCTTTTGTATCTTTAAGAGAAGCATTTCTTTGTCGCTCACCATGAATGTGGCCTGCAATGTTCCCGTACAAGCAATCAGAGAAGATCCACGAAATGATGCTATGTTATCAGCAGTAGTCGCCTGTGGCACATCATCCTCAAGTGCATCTCCTCATGCAAAAAATGAATCCACTATGAAATGGAATTAGAATTCAAGAAAGAACATTTGAAGGGAAATAAACACATGACAAAAGATAGAGCAAAAGAGGGATCTACCAATAGTGGGCGGGCCAATATGACGTACACTAGAGGATGTCTACATGCTACGTGTTGCTGACATTGCAGTCGGCAATACAGGTGAGGGTGACCTCTGATGAGGTGGCATCTGCATTTGTACAGTAACATTAACAACACCTAAAGAATAATACATTAAATATATGAAAAGTGCAAGAATTGTAAACAAGGATGAACCTTTATTTTGAAAATTGACAGTATAAGTATGATGTGTTTTGGGTACTTAGAGTGATAAGCCAAGCAAGTGATAATACAAGAAAATCATCATCACTTGATCCTGCAACACCCCAATCATAGGAATGACTTTCATGAGGGCGGATAAATTGCTGTAAAAATGATACGTACATATTTTAGTTAATGACATAAAAAGAGAATAAAATTTAAACCATTATTGAACTTTTGTTATAATTAAAGCTTTCATTACTGCTTACTTGGAAGTTTTCTGTTGTCTTATACAATAACTCCACCCTCTATTGTATCTCATCAGTGGTAGGATGTACAATTGCCAAAGCAACAATCTCTTTTCTAATTTTTATAAGAGGCATTTTAAAGAATATCATGAACAATTACAAAATTAGTATAAATCACTAAAAAAAAGAACATAATAATGTAACAGTTTGCTTCTACCTAATTTGTACACTTACAATGAGGTTTACTTGCTTAGTAGAAGTGTCACAAGGTACATCTCTGTCTACGATATGTGATGGATCCATGTGGGCTTGTGACAAAGAAAAAATATAAAAAATGTTAGCGCAATTACATCATACACAACATGAACAACATGAACTTTGTAGACAAAAAGAGTATTAAATAATAAAAAGATGTTGTCATCAAAATCATTGTAAATTTTGTAATTCCTTACCTTTACTTTATGTAGACTATGCAGGATCCTCAACTAAATGGTCACATAAATAGTCACATAGCTAATAAACAATCCAATTTCCATAAATCAATATAGTTTAAAATTTGTCACATAAATAGTCACACCCCCTATCTCCATCTCCATATTAAAAGGTGCATCATGAATTAATTATGTAATGGCACTAGAATTCAAAACATAACAAATTAATTATGTAAAAAAAATCCTATCAAGAAGTCAATATTCAATAGATAATATACTAATCGCATTCCTCATACATTTCATTCCTCATCATCATGAACATCAAGGTCATCATCATCATCATCATCATCATCATCATCATCATCATCATCATCATCATCATCATCATCATCATCATCATCATCATCATCATCATCATCATCATCATCATCAGTTGGCATTTGGCATTATAACAGATAATGAGAGATTGTTGGCATTTCAATAAGGATATTGAGAAGGTTGTTGATGATTATGGATATAACTAATTAAGGATGATTTACTGTCTTAATATTATTATTTTGTCATTCATGTCAAGAAATTGATATTCTAATTCAGTATGATGTTGCCATATCTTGAGAAGTATGATTTGATGAGTATAAAGATGTCGGTAAAAGACACAGAAAGAATATGATGAATAAGGGGATGAATAAGGTATTCAATGGGCAACTATTACCGAGTCAGACAATGATGAGATCATGATGTTTAGATTGTTTTAACATCATACATATGTTGTAAATTGTAAGGTTAATACTATACCATGTTACCAAGCAAAGAACCTAGTCGATAAACCCTAAGGTTATCGCTATTGGTTAATGAAGGTAGAATGTCTACCGAGTGAAGTTTAGTATTTATCGAGTTGTTATTGAGTTGTAACCGAGCTATAAGAAAATACATTAAATGGTTACATGCATTATTTAATGAAGGAAGCTGATGAGCTGGAACTGATTAAATGATTGGTATGCTATGCATGAAGTTTGTTAATGAATCTATGGCAAAGGAAAATCAGCATGAAGATCTACGACGCAGATTGAACCGCATTACCATAGCACAAGTTCCAAGAAATGTATGCAAGTTCCTAAGTGGGGTAAAACATTTTTTAGATCGAAGGATACATTGAACCTGGACAAGATTGAAGATCTGATGGCTATGATTGATCATGGGAAGTGTGATCAAAGAGATTAAGTGGTTAGCTAATTGTTTATAAATAGGGAACTATTGATAAACAATTCATGCGGGCAAATGTATGCATAGGGATGCTACATAGTGATTACCGAGCATAGAAGCTTGAAGACCTGTTTTGAATAAACAGAGTATAGAGCCCAACAGATGGACAAGATTAGTTCTATGTCTAGATTGTATTGAGCAAAAATAAGAATTTGCTTTAGCATTTTAGATGTAAAGTTGCAGATAGATTTTTATTATTGTAATTTTGTGAAAGTGATAGAAAATCTCTTAATCGAGTGGACTTAACAGTTTTATTTGTAAAACCCTCTAGCAAGGTAACATTTTGATTGAGTGTTTGAAATCCTTTAACAAGGTCACTTCTAACAAAGTGAAGATCCTAATAGATCTGAGGGAAATCCCTTAACCGGGTCACATCTAGCAATGTGTTTGTAATCTTTAACAGGATTTGCTTTTAACCGAGCATACTCTAGAAGAGTATATTTCTTAGTGGGTCCAAAATCCAATAGTGGTTTTTCCCTATTTGGGTTTCCATGTTAAATCTGGTGTTATGAGGTTTATGATGTTTATATTCTTTTGAGTTTGCATGTTTAGTAGTTTTAGTTATATTACTGAAGTATATGTTACCGAGGTTGTATCTGACATTTTTATGGAAGATTAATTTTGTATGATTCACCCCCCCCTCTCATCTTGTTGGCTATTGGATCTGTACTTACATTAAGTATCAGAACTATCAATTGGTATCAGAGCTCTAGACTTCGGAAGAAAAGTTTAAAGGTACTTGAGGCAAAGATCCAAAGATGTATAAAAGAGATGCACTGAAGTTGCACAAGTCAAGTTTCTCTACATGGCAGAAAAGCATGAAGTTGCACCTATCAGGAATTGGAGAATATGCTGTATATTATCTGGAGAATGATTTCATCACACCAAGCACCTATCCATTGAGTATGGAAGAAATAAAGGCAAAGCAAGAACATATCCAAGCAATGATTGAAATAACATCTGCATTGACCGACTTAGAGTTTAATGATCTAGAAGGCTGCAATGATGCAAAGGCAATGTGGGACAAGCTCATATCTGTATATGGCAGTGATGAACATGTTCAAAGAGAAAAAGTAGACAGTCCAAGAGGACAACTTGAATCTATGATGATGAATGAAGGTGAGAACATAACCCAGTACAGTACAAGACTAAAGGAGATTATCAATCAAATCAAAGGAGAAGGTGGAACTATTGAATAAAAGGATATTACAAGTAAGTTGTTAAGAACCCTTCTACCGGCTTATGCAATCTGAGTCTCTACAATCAATGAATTGAGATTTGTACCTAATATGCCAGTTTCTTTAGATGCTACTATTGGTAAGCTACATACATTTGAGTTAAGTAACTTTGATAACAGTGGGTCATCGGTAAATAAACTTGAATCTGGATTCAGTTCTTTTCATCTTGATGAATCTAATGATTACAATGAAAGAAAGTATAAGTACTCTGAAGGAGATCACAGTGGAGCAAGTGAAATATTTCACAAGAACATGGAGGAAGTACACAAACTGTATGAGGAAATCAGAAAGAAGGAAGAGTTTGAAGCACTATTAGCCAGAATGTTGCCAAGAGGCAAAGGTAAGTATAAAGGAAAACTACCTTTGAAATGTTTCAATTGTGATAAAATAGGACATATGGCTTCTAACTATCCTGACAAAGATTCTACTGAAAAGAGAGATTACCGAGATGACAGACAGAAAGATAATCATTACAAAGGACACCGAGACTTCAGAAGAAAAGATAGAAAGACATGCTTAATAGCCGTTGAGGAATCCAACAATGATAAATCAGATGAAACTGATACAGAGGAAGTATTTTATGTGGCTATCAAAGATGGATCAGATGAAGAAAGGTATGAATAAAAAGCCCTAATATCTCACACAAATACTGATGATTCTTGGATCATAGATAGTGGATGCTCACATCACATGACAGGTGATAAACACAAGTTTGTTATATTAGAAGATTATGATGGAGGCTGTGTAAGATTTGGTAATGATGCACCATGTCCAGTAAGAGGTAAAGGATCTATAACACTTCTTGACAATGTAAGATGCAATTATGTTTATTGGGTTGAAGGTTTGAAATACAATTTGTTGAGTGTAGCATAGCTAAACAATATAGGTTATCAAGTAGAATTTCTGAAAGGAATTGTCAAAGTTCATGACAAGCATGGAAAGTTAGCTGCTACCGAGACACAAACAAAAGGTAATACATTTCACCTTGACTCAACTCGGAACAAGTGTCTATATGCAAAGATAGATGATACCTAGTTATGACATAAAAGGTTTTGTCATGTAAATTTTTATAATCTAATCAAAATAAGTAAGAAGCATCGAGTAAGAGGTCTACCGAGTCTTGAAAAACTTGAGAATGCTATGTGTCAAGGATGCCAGATGGGTAAGATAACAAGATCAAGCTTTACAAGTAAGTCTTACACTTCTAAGGGAATTTTAGATCTTGTGCACACTGATCTTTGTGGTCCTATGAAAGTTCAAAGTTATTATGGTGATAAATATTTCATATTATTTGTGGATGACTATTCAAGGATGATGTCGGTAATGTTTTTAAAAGAAAAATCAGAAGCTTTTCAAATGTTTAAATGGTACAAGGCAAGAGTTGAAAATGAAATAGGAAGACAATTGAAATGTCTTAGATCAGATAGAGGAGGAGAGTTCACATCTGATGAGTTCAACTTAGTCTGCAATGATCATGGTATCAAAAGATAAGTCTCTGCACCGAGAACTCCACAGCAAAATGGAATAGCTGAGAGAAGAAACAGATCTATTGTGGATTGTGCCAGAACCCTGATGATTGAAAAGAAAGTGCCACAAACATTTTGGAGAGAAGCAATAAGCACACCAGTTTACACCCTAAACCTAGTACAACTGAAGAAAGGTACTTTGAAGACACCATATGAAATCTGGTATGACAAGAAACCTAATGTAAGTTATTTTAAAATCTTTGGAAGTGGATGCTATGTACACAAAGATGATAGAAATGACAAGTTTGATCAAAAAAGTGAAGAAGGAACATTTCTAGGTTATTCTTCTAGAAGAAAAGCATTTAAATGTTTGATCAAATCATCTAACAAAATAGTAGAAAGGGCAAATGTGAAAATTGATGAATTTGCAGAAAGAAATGACAGAGGAAATTCCAAAGAACCAGAAGATTATGATAAATTTGTCTATGTTCAACCGACAAGTCCTATCGAGAAAACTGGTGAAGAAAATGAAGAGAATATCTAGTTACCAAGTGATAAAGAAGATCATACAGAGCCTACCAAGCTTGTATTAGCCAAGTATGTCAGAAGACATCATGCACCAAGTTAGATTATAGGAGACAAGGATGATCCAGTGATGACAAGGAATAAATTGAGATAGAACACATGTCTGATATCTAAATTTGAACCGAGAATAGTGAAAGAGGCATTTAATAGTGAAGATTGGATAAATGCTATGACAAAAGAGATTGACCAAATCAAGAAAAATGACACATGGACACTGGTCCCAAGACCAAAAGACAAAAATGTAATCGGTACAAAGTGGATTTTCAGAAACAAGCTAAATGAAAAAGGAGAGGTCATTTGAAATAAAGAAAGAATAGCTTGCAAAGGTTATGCCCAAGAAGAAGGAATTGATTATGGTGAGACTTTTGCACCTGTGGCTAGACTTGAAGGAGTAAGAACATTGTTGGCATATGCTGCTTACAAGAATTTCAAGGTATATCAAATGGATGTCAAATCTACATTTCTGAATGGAGTATTAGAAGAAGAATTTTTTATTGAACAACCTGAAGGATTTGTTGAAGACAAGAGTAAAGATCAGGTATGTAAATTGAACAAAGCATTATATGGTCTGAAACAAGCACCTAGAGCATGGTATGAAAGATTGCACTCTTATTTGATTAAGATTGGTTTTATAAGGAAAAGTGAAAACAACAATATTTACATGAAGAATAATGAAAATAGAATACTGATCTCAACCATATTTGTTGATGATATTATATTTTGTGGAAATGACTCTTTGTGCAAGCACTTTGGAAATGAAATGAGAAAAGAATTTGAGATGTCATTAATCAGTGAGATAAAGTATTTTATAGGTTTACAAATACTGCAAATGAAAAATGAGATTTTCATTACTCAATCCAAGTACATAAAGGAAATCTTGAAGAAATTTAGAATGGAGGATTCAAAACCAGTAAGTACTCCTATGACTACCAACTGTAAACTATCAAAGAATGATGAATCTGCATCTGTTGATGAGACACTTTATCGATCCATGATTGGAAAGCTACAATATGTTGTTCACAACAGACCAGACATAACACATGCAGTAGGTATAGTTGCAAGATTCTTTGCAGATCCTAAGGAAACACACATGACAACAATCAAAATAATTTTTAGATACTTGAAAGGCATCGAGGATTATGGCTTAGTATATTAGAAAGGAAATTATTTTGATTTAAAAGTTTATACTGATGCTGATTAGGTAGGCAACATTGATGACAGGAAAAGTACAAGTGGAGGAGCTTTCTTTTTAGGAGAAAGACTAGTGAGTTGGCTTAGCAAGAAACAAGGATGTGTTTCACAGTCAACAATAGAAGCTGAATACGTTGCTACAATATTGAATTGTACCAACATAGCATGGATCAAACAACTATTGGAAGGTATAAATGAGAAAGTTACCGAGCTAGTAACTATATTCTGTGACAATACTAGTGCCATTAACATTTTGAAGAATCTTGTTATGCACTCTAAGACAAATCACATCTCTATCAAATATCATTATCTTAGAGAAGAAGCTCAAGAGAAGAAAGTGGTGTTGAAGTATGTTAGCACAAAGGAACAAATAGTAGATATCTTCACCAAGCCACTACCAAGGGACACTTTTGAATATCTCAGAAGTAAGTTAGGGGTCCTACCCCTATCTTCTACTCATTGACCAAGTTCGGTGAAAGCATCAATTTGACGACACTATAGAATATCTTTTAGGAGTTGATGTTGATTTACACACTTTAGGATGTTTTCTAAAGTTGTACAGGAAATAGTGCAGGATACAATATAGGACACAGGAATTGAAGACAAAATGCTCTAACCGAGACTAAGTTAACACATTACAGCAGCAATTCACTTCATACAGGAAGAAATTATGTTTTAGTTCTTCACTTTTTGGCATTGTTATCAAAGGGGGGAACACTGAAGAAGATTGAAGAAAAAGGGGGAGAAGTATGGAGAAAAGAGGAGAAGTCTAATGTATGGGGGAGAATTCTGATGACAGGAAGAGAGCATTTCAGAATCTCACAAACAACTCATAGTAATCTGAATCAATTAGGTCAAATCAATTGGTTTTGCCATCAATGCCAAAGGGAGAGATTGTTGGCATTTGGCATTATAACAGATAATGGGAGATTGTTGGCATTTCAATAAGGATATTGAGAAGGTTGTTCATGATTATGGATATAACTGATTAAGGATGATTTACTGTCTTAATATTATTATTTTTTCATTGATGTCAAGAAATTGATTTTCTAATTCAGTATGATGTTGCCATATCTTGAGAAGTATGATTTGATGAGTATAAATATGTGGGTAAAAGACACAGAAAGAATATGATGAATAAGGGGATGAATAAGGTATTCAATGAGCAACTATTACCGAGTCAGACAATGATGAGATCATGATGTTTAGATTGTTTTAACATCATACATATGTTGTAAATTGTAAGGTTAATACTATACTATGTTACCAAGAAAAGAACCTAGTCGGTAAACCCTAAGGGACCTAGTCGGTAAACCCTAAGGTTATCGCTATTGGTTAATGAAGGCAGAATGTCTACCAAGTGAAGTTTAGTATTTACCGAGTTGTTACCGAGTTGTAACCGAGCTGTAACAGAATACATTAAATGGTTACATGTGTTATTTAATGAAGGAAGCTAATGAGCTGGAACTGATTAAATGATTGATATGCCATGCATGAAGTTTGTTAATAAATCTATGGCAAAGGAAAATTGACATGAAGATATACAATGCATATTGAACTGCATTACCCTAGCACAAGTTCCAAGAAATGTATGCAAGTTCCTAGGCGGGGTAAAACATTTTTCAAATCGAAGGATCCATTGAACTTGGACAAGATTGAAGATCTGATGGCTATGATTGATCATGGGAAGTGTGATCAAAGAGATTAAGCAGTTAGCTAATTGTTTATAAATAGGGAACTATTGATAAACAATTCATGCGGGCAAATGTATGCACAGGGATGCTACATAGTGATTACCGAGCACAGAAGCTTGAAGACCTATTTTGAATAAACAGAGTATAGAGCCCAACAGATGGACAAGATTAGTTCTATGTCTAGATTGTATTGAGCAAATAAGAATCTACTTTAGCATTTTAGATGTGAAGTTGCAGATAGATTTTTATTACTGTTATTTTGTGAAAGTGACAGAAAATCTCTTAACCGAGTGGACATAATAGTCTTATTTGTAAAACCTCTACTAAGGTGACATTCTGATTAAGTGTTCGAAATCCTTTCACAAGGTCACTTCTAACAAAGTGAAGATCCTAACATATCTGAGGGAAATCCCTTAACTGGGTCACATCTAGCAATGTGTTTGTAATCTTTAAGAGGATTTTCTTTTAACCGAGCATACTCTAGAAGAGTATACTTCTTAGTGGGTCGAAAATCCAATAGTGGTTTTTCCCTATTTGGGTTTCCATGTGTAAAGCGGAAAATCGCAATCTAACCCTAGTTGTTCTCCCCTCTTCCAACTCCGAGGAGAGAGAAGGGAGGTTTGCTAGGATTCGATGGTTTTCACTTAGGGGAGAGACTTTACATTCAAAAGAGGGGTTGAAACTCATAAGATCCAATCCCACACAATGTAAGATTGGATGCTAAATGAATTTCAAGGGTTAGGAAAGCAAGGCTACCCTCTTTTGTAAAGAATGTTGTTAAGGAAATTAAGCTAAGAATACATAGAAAGTCATAAAGATTCACTTATAAACTGAGTTCGGGTTATAGGATGAAGCTGCGGCCCTGGAATTAGCAGTAGAATGTCGATACGGCATTGTCCTGCAAATTTGAGCAAAAGTTGTCGGGACGATGGCGCCCGGCGCCACGGTCCTCCGAAAAATCCGTGAAACGAAGGGGGATCTGTTCGTCTCTGCACAAGGATTCCAGATCTTCAATTTCAACCGCGTACCTGCAACCTTGTTCTAAGGATGTTTGTATCCTTATGTGCGAAGGTATAGATGTTGTATGTTGTATGTTGTAGCATGTAGTATGTGATCTCCTCTTCAATGATTGAATCCTTGACTTGAATGCAACACTTAGCCTTGAATGGAGACTTGAAATGATCAATTGCTTGAAGGAATGCTTGAATGCTTGAATGCTTGAATACTTGAATGTTTGAGTATAGTTTCCACGCTTTTTCCCTCATGTATCTCTTCTCCCCAAATGAGAGAGAAAAATGTAGTTTATATACTTGTCATTTAGGGCTGATAGACTGATTTTCCCGACCTTAGGCCGACCAGGAAATGTAATTTCCAAATTGCAAACAAAAAGACCCGAGCCCCTTAGGAGACCAGGCCCAAAATAGGACCCAGGGACCAGGGCACTGGGCGCCATGGTCCTGGGGACCAGGGCGCTGGGCGCCCTGGTCCTGGGGACCAGGGCGCTGGGCGACCTGGTCCTGGGGACCAGGGCGCTGGGCGCCCTGGTCCTGGGGACCAGGGCGCTGGGCACCCTGGTCCTGGGGACCAGGGCGCTGGGCGCCCTGGTCCTGAAGGACCAGGGTGCTGGGCGCTCTGGTCCCACCTCCTGGGACAGCAGGGTGCAAGGAGGTTCAGGCCAGGGTGCTTGAAAAATGCAGTTTTCAATGTCGCGAGCAAGTTTCAGGGTCTCCATTCAGGTTACGTGTTGCGTCGCCATCGTGAAGACCGAAATGCAGTCGAAATTGCAAGTGTCGCAATTTTAGGACGCTACATTTAGCCCCCACTTTAGCGGGAGTATGTATGCTCATACTTCCGGTAAAGTACAAGGAAACAACATTAAAAGACTTTCACCACATCAAGGATGCAAGATACACCAAGCCCCCAGTGGACTAAGGATCTTACGAATTCGATTGACAAAGTAAAAGGGAAGATCACGAGGGAGAACCATGACTGTCAGTAGTAAGATTCCCTCACTATGAGTCATGCAAGAAAGATATCAAAAATTTTCAAGGCAAGGTTAAATTTGCCAAGAAACTTTCAAGTATCTTGAAAAGATATGAACGGGATGTATGCCCCCCTACATTAAAGCGATCGCACACGCCTCACCGGGGGTGATTGTTTTAACGTAGTGATACACATAAGAAATGAGAAAGGAGCACGTTATCGCAAGGATTTAGCCCCCAAGTGTGAGATAAACCCAAGGATAATAGACACAAAACATAAAGCACGAGGTGACTTCACTTTCCTCGGGGTCAGTATGCTGTATGATAATTCATGTATATATATCATATGTATGTATGCATAATTGTTCTTCATTCCCCAATCAAGGAAGGTCACCTAGAAGAAGGGAACACATGTGTCTTTTGAGTCAACATGAGAGAGACCGAGAGATCTCAATGCTTTGCATCGTCCTCAAGTAGACAACACCAAGGACAACAAATAGAAGAATGAGAATAACATATAGAAGAAGTAACAAAAGAGAGGGGGAGAGAATCTGCTATGCTAATGTAACTAGTCTAGCACGTCATCTACCCCCCGATCTTGCTGATCAATGTTTCGGGAAGGCAGGGAACACGCTAGAGGAGGAACATCCAACACAGCAGATGGAGCTATCACAAGATCCAAACAAGGGCTATGTTCATGTTCCAAGCCACATTGTTCTTGTCTAGGAGCTAGGATAAGTGCTTTAGAAAATTCATTAGATAAATGGTTATCAACATCAACAAGTTCATATTCACTATCAGAAGCAAGAGGAGTAACATTTTCATCTATATCGTCATCAAGATTTATAAAAATACGATCTTTAACTCGTACAGGATCAAGATCATCATGCATCTTATGTTTAGGAGATTTAGGCTCAATGTCCGGCTGAGGAAAAAAAGGAATAAGTCTTGTTGAAGGTGTTTTTGGAGATTGCAAAGTTTGAGAAGCAGCTGCCTGAGCTCTAAGATGACGCTTTCGTCGGCGTTCACGTGCAGAACGATTTCGTCTAGTCTTAGTAGGAAGTGGAGAAGATTTAAGAGGAGGAATGTTCTCATCCTTAGCACTTGGGTGTTTAGGTTGTGGTCTCTTAGGCTGGATAATAGGAGAAGAAGAAGGTCTCTTCTCTCTATAAAAACAAGGAGGAGGAACTGCTCCATATAAGGGAAGAATATTTGGTTTAGGGAGAAGACCAAGTCCATCATGATGAGGAGGTATAGGTCTACTCTTAGGAAGTTTATTAGGCATAGACATAGTCACATCCATAGGGATGGGTTGGGAATCTTCTTGAGGAAAGACATTAGTTTTATCTTTCAAAGGAAGAACTTCCTTCTCAAGAATGATAGGAATGTCAAGTTTAGGTGTTCTAGGTTCACTTAGAGATAAGATCATATCTGTTTTCCACTTTTGATAAGATTTGAAAAGATGATCACTTTGCGGAGGAAGAGATTGGAATTGTTTAGGCCAAAAGTAATCTATAGGAACACTAGAAGTTCTTTCAGCTGGTTTAAAGAGACTATGATTGACAGTAACAACTTCACCATTATGGGGAAATTTCAAACACTTAAGAATAGGAGAAGCAATAGCTTTCATGGAAGATAGCCAAGGATAGCCAAGCTTCACACGAAATTGTTCGGAAGATGGAATAATAGCAAAGTTCACATCAAGGGATTTGTTATGGACCTCAATAGGCAATGTAATAGAACCAATTGCGGGAGAAGAAAATGCATCAAATAATTTTACAATCACATCTATTTTGTCATAGATCACTTGATTCAATTGCAAAGTAAAAAGAAATTCTTCAGTAATAACATTAACCATGCACGAAGGATCAATAAGCACTCCACGACAAGGTGTATTCTTGACTTTTGCAACTATGTATAAAGGACCATCAGGTGCCCTAATGGTTTCACTGGAATCAAATGTGATGGAAGGTTCTTCAGGGATTTCTTGCTGCTCTACAAAGTTAATCACATTCGGGGTCATAGACACAAGACCATCAGATGAAAGAGAGGAATCATTAGCCTCAATTGCATTAGAGGTATGAGAAGGCAATGGATCAGTGAAAATCTGAAGATTTTGGTTAGGAGGAGCTATAGATGTGTTGCCTTTATCATTCACTCCAGAAACAGAAATAGTATTATTATCAATCAAATCCTGAATTTTACCCTTTAAAGAAAAACATTTTTCAGTATCATGACCAGGCTGACGATGAAATTGACAAAAGGCTTTGTTATCAAAATAAGGTGAAGTAATCTTTGCAGGATCAATTTGTCTTATAGGAGGAAGAGTAAGCACATTTTGTTCCAATAACTTATTCATAATACTATGCAATGATTCATTCAAAGGAGTATACTTTCTTTCTTTCTTGAAAAATTTAGAAATAGGAGGCACACCTGATGCTGCATTCACATTGTTGTTGATGATGTTTTCATTGAATTTGATGGAATCTCTGTTCGGTTTAAACTTCCCAAATGGTTGTTGACTGCTATCACCCTTATCACTCGGAGCCATAGCATGTGATTGTTCCATTTGACTCACAGTCAGTTGATAATTGTGAAGAGTTGCACACAACTATTGGAAAGAAGTAAACTCAGAAAACAGAAGTTTGTCTCGAATATCTTTTTGTAAATTAGAAATAAAGATTCTTTGAATATCATTGTCAGGCACTGGAAAAGAAATTTGAGCATACAAATGCTTATATCTACCAATGAAATCAGTCACTTTTTCTTTAACACCTTGTTTACAATGCATTAAATCAATCAAAGTAACTTTTGGACTTATATTGTTTTGAAATTGTTGAATGAAAGCATTTGCAAGTTGTTTGAAAGAAGTAATAGAATAAGAAGGCAACGAGCAATACCATTGTAGGGCTTTGTCTCTTAATGTTCTAGTAAACAGTTTTGCAAGCAACCTTTGGTCATAAGCAAAATCAGTACAAATTGTTTGAAAAGTCTTAACATGTGTTAGAGGATCTCCTTTACCATTATAAAGTTCCAAATGCGGGATTTCAACATGTTTAGGAGGGATAGCTCGAACAATGTCAAGAGAAAGTGGGCTCGCAACGTCAAATGTGGGCACACTGAACTTAGATTGATTCATAGAGGCAATTTGTTGCTGTAAAGAAGAGACAGTTTGTGCTACATTGTTAATGGTCGCTTCAGTCGAAGAATTCATATTGGATGTGTTAGATTGAGATGGAGGTGTTATGTTATTGAAAGAAGGTAAAGAGTAAGGTGGTGGGACTCTATGATAATTAGTCATAGGAGATGATTGGACAAGAGGAACACTACAAGGAGGAATGGACTGGTTAAATGAATTGCCCCCTTGCGTCATGTTCATTTGTGAAGATGTAATAGGAACACTCATTGGAGGAATGAATGAAGAAGTCAGATTGAATGAAGGAAGAGGGTTAATTGAAGAAGAAGGGTTGCCCCCATGACTGGTGATCATAGGAGGAATGTCTTGTGTTGAAGTAGTCATTATGTTTGATGTAAAAGTAGGTATACTAGCAATAGGAGTCGTCAAAGGAATAGAATGATTGTCTTGGGTAGGAGGTTGTGTATAACCTAAGGTTTCGGCACAGCTCTTCATAGGCATCACATTTGAATCCACAATGTGTGCAATACCACGCAAAATATCAATTCCATTCTTATCACTTTGAAGCATACGTTTTAGACCCTCAATTAAAGGAAGAGCTTGACTATCAGGGTATTCTTGAGACATCCATTGTCGAAAATCGTCAAATTGGTTATCCAATTTCGAAAGTTGTTCTACAGAAACCTCATGGAGAGCTTCTTCATCATTAGGAGGATTAGAGGAATTACCCATGTCCTCGTTAAAAAGGCTATTCAAATTAGGTTCCATCTCCTCAGTAGTTAAACCTCGGAAAGACTTAATTCTACGGCTTCGTCTAATGGGAATAGTGTAAGTAGGGCTTATTGTTGTAAAACTCATGCACTAGAAAGAGAGAGAAGATTTTGAATTTAGAGGTAGCAATTTTTAGTAAAATCAGCCAATCTTCTGGATTTAAGCTATTAAATGCAATCACAACAGTCTCCCGAAATTTCGGAAAAAATGTCAGGGATCGTGGCGCCCGGAGTGCAACACGGTCCTTGCAACTTTTTTCGAAATTTGCAGGGATGAAAGGTATGATGATTTTAGAGCTAATCTGAAAAAATTGAGTGATTTTACGATCTGTAGATAGGCCAAATTAAAGTTGCAATCTCAAAATTGAACCCTATCAAGATTGTCAAAAAATGCAAAATTTTGAATTTTGAAAAAGAGAGGGAAACTGAAATTTTGAATTTTATGAGTTTAGAGGGAATGTCAAGAGCAACGCAAATTTTGAAATTTGAAAATTGACTCAATTTCACGCAAAATTCAATTTTGAAAGCGGAATTCGAAGTTGTTGTAATTAAACACTTAATTTAAAAAGTCACAAAATGCAAGAATTTGAATAAAGTACTGAAATTTCGAATGAATGCAAACACAATTTTCAGATTTATGATAATAAAAACGCAATTTTGACACAAAATTTTAATTTCAATGATTTTTGAATGATTAGAAGCCTTAGACCAAGCAATCGTAAGACCAACTTTGACTGTAATTTTGAAAGTGTTATAATTGACAAAATCAGCCAAAATTCTGGATTTTAGCAGGAAAATACAGCAAGATCTCGCTCCCGAAATTTTGGAAAAAATGTCGGGGACGATGGCGCTCGGAGTGCAACACGGTCCTCGCAACTTTTTTCCAAATTTTCAGGGATGAAGGATATTGTCATTTTATTGCAGAATCCAAAGTTACAGCTGATTTGGAGATGTTTTGATTGGTCAAATTGTCGGACAAAGGTTGAATTAAGAGGGTTTCAAAAATTAGGGTTTTGACATTTAACCACTTAATTTTCAGAATTAAAGCACAAATATGAATTGAAAATTTGTAATAGAAGGGCAGATCTGAAACAGGCATTAACATTTAGACATTTCGCAAGTTCAATTACTAAAAAGAAAATTTAGGGTTTTTATGCAATCACCTCTAAAATTTTGCAAAAGATCAAACATGGAAATGTAATCAATTTTTTCAGATCTAAGCATGAAAAATCAGAAAGGATGTTCACGTCAGGTTCACCAAAAATGTAAAGCGAAAAATCGCGATCTAACCCTAGTTGTTCTCCCCTCTTCCAACTCCGAGGAGAGAGAAGGGAGGTTTGCTAGGATTCGATGGTTTTCACTTAGGGGAGAGACTTTACATTCAAAAGAGGGGTTGAAACTCATAAGATCCAATCCCACACAATGTAAGATTGGATGCTAAATGAATTTCAAGGGTTAGGAAAGCAAGGCTACCCTCTTTTGTAAAGAATGTTGTTAAGGAAATTAAGCTAAGAATACATAGAAAGTCATAAAGATTCACTTATAAACTGAGTTCGGGTTATAGGATGAAGCTGCGGACCTGGAATTAGCAGTAGAATGTCGATACGGCGCTGTCCTACAAATTTGAGCAAAAGTTGTTGGGACGATGGCGCCCGGCGCCACAGTCCTCCGAAAAATCCATGAAACGAAGGGGAATCTGTTCGTCTCTGCACAAGGATTCCAGATCTTCAATTTCAGCCGCGTACCTACAACCTTGTTCTAAGGATGTTTGTATCCTTATGTGCGAAGGTATAGATGTTGTATGTTGTATGTTGTAGCATGTAGTATGTGATCTCCTCTTCAATGATTGAATCCTTGACTTGAATGCAACACTTAGCCTTGAATGGAGACTTGAAATGATCAATTGCTTGAAGGAATGCTTGAATGCTTGAATACTTGAATGTTTGAGTATAGTTTCCATGCTTTTTCCCTCATGTATCTCTTCTCCCCAAATGAGAGAGAAAAATGTAGTTTATATACTTGTCATTTAGGGCTGATAGACTGATTTTCCCGACCTTAGGCCGACCAGGAAATGTAATTTCCAAATTGCAAACAAAAAGACCCGAGCCCCTTAGGAGACCGGGCCCAAAATAGGACCCAGGGACCAGGGCGCTGGGCGCCCTGGTCCTGAAGGACCAGGGCGCTAGGCGCTCTGGTCCCACCTCTCGGGACAACAGGGTGCAAGGAGGTTCAGGCCAGGGTGCTTGAAAAATGCAGTTTTCAGTGTCGCGAGCAAGTTTCAGGGTCTCCATTCAGGTTGCGTGTTGCGTCGCCATCGTGAAGACCAAAATGCAGTCGAAATTGCAAGTGTCGCAATTTTAGGATGCTACACCATGTTAAATCTGGTGTTATGAGGTTTATGATGTTTATATTCTTTTGAGTTTGCATGTTTAGCAGTTTTGGTTATATTACTAAAGTATATGTTACTGAGGTTGAATCTGATGTTTTATGGAAGATTAAGTTTATATGATTCACACCCCCCTCATCTTGTTGGCTATTGGATCTGTACTTACATTAAGTATCAAAACTATCATCATCATCATCATCATCATCATCATCATCATCATCATCACCATCATCATCATCACCATCATCATCATCATCATCATCATCATCATCATCATCATCATCATCATCATCATCATCATCATCATCATCATCATCATCATCGTCATCATCATCATCATCAACGTCTTTGCCATCATCATCACCATCATCACCATCATAGTCATCATCATCGTCATCATCATCATCATCATCATCATCATCATCATCTTCTTCTTCTTCTTCTTCTTCTTCTTCTTCTTCTTCTTCTTCTTCTTCTTCTTCTTCTTCTTCGTCATTGTGAAACTGTCGATCATGATCATCATCCACTTCATCTTCTACTTCTTCGGTATCTTCTTCTTCCATTACATTATACCTTATTGGCCTTCCTTTTGGATCATGTCTAACAACAAATGACCAACCCGATTTATGTGGAACCTCTAAGTAAAATGCATAGGGCTCATCCCCAACTTGTTCAAATGACCTTGTATTTAGCATTATAAAACCATTACCATGTTCAATAACAGTTCTATCAGGATCTTTTTTATTCAATCATAGCCTATACCATTTGACGATGAACAAAACTAATTTGAAGGAATTAAAGTCACACTCAAGTATATCATCCAAAATGCCATAATATCAATTTTGAGACTGTTGAGGATGAATGTCATTTCTCGATGAAATATTTGTCACCTCAAAGACTACAGTGATGCTAGAATCACAAGTTTTTGTCATGTCATCCAACTTTTTTATGCAAAATTTATGACCATTGTAGCACATAGCATTGTGGTGTTTGACCTACAATATGTCAAACATGTAAAATTAATTGCATTGTGAGTTGATAAAGATATGGGTGATTAATAAATTTATACGTACTTGATTATCTATTAAACCATATGCTAAATCAATTTCCCTTTGCGTAACATTAGAATCTCCATTACAATGTGCTTCTTTAACCAATGAAGCCACACCTTCCCATGTTAACGTGCATCCAGAATGTTGACAATGTTCAATCTATACCATCATCCAATCAAGATTGTTTTCAATATACAAATGTAGTGCATCCCACTCTTGACCAACTGTACAAAAAATAAATAGACGTCTTACAATCGATTTATTTTGAAGATTAAGAATTAATTAACTACAATAACATCTTATAATTACCTCTCACTTTACTCAATCTACCTTTTCCCGTCAAGTACTCCCCTTCGAATTTGTTAATTGTGTTGGGATCCCAAATGCAATCCACATGGATCTTTGCTGCAAACTTAGGAAGATATTCAGAAATGTACACCATAGTCTAGTATACCATATATCCCTCCACCATAGAACCCTTAGGATGTGCTCTTTGTTGAACCAAAGCCTTCAAAAATTTCAGGTGCCTCTCAACCATCCACATTGACCTAGTGTGTACAGGTCCACACAATTCAATCTCCTCAACTTGGTGTATGAGGTAGTGTTCTTGTGCATTGAAAAAAGCTGGAGGTAGACACTTTTGTATTTCATACATTAAATGAGGAATTTTTCTCTTCCAATATTTTATATCATCTTTATGGATTTATTTACATGACAACCACCTACAAGGTATTGAAGACGCAAAAAAATATATTACATCAGAAGTAAAACAAATCGCAAATATAATATCTATACAACGAACTAAACAAATATCACTACTTACCTCATGTATTTTCCAAGATCATACATGACTTGTTGGACATTATTGTCGAAGTCGTCTGGGAGAGATAGTGGTAGAACATACTGCAACAATTATAAAATTATCTTTTCATTTTTTTGTAACATAATGAAAAGTACACGTACGCTTAGTACTTAAATACATACTAAAAACACAAGAACATGAATTACCTTAATGAAGGTATGCCAATCATGCGTTTTCATCCCTAGCCCAAGTTCATTTTTCTTTGATATGAGATTGTTTATGTTCGTAGCAAATCCTATGGGAAATTGAACTTTTCGTATGACTTCTTTTATAGCATTGCTTTGTTGGTCCGTTAATAACCAAGGAAGCTCACTTATATTAATCTGGTCTCCATGGCTATTTGATTGAATGACATTTATCATTGCATGATTGGAATCCTGAATGTCACTACATATTTTGACAATTTTTTCTTTGTCACGCCTTCCATCCAATATTTGTCATAATGTCTCTATTATATTCTTTCCAATATGCATACTATCAAACAAATGAACAATTTGTAACTACTCGTAGTAGGGCAACCTAGAAAATTGTCAGGGATAACTTTTTATTCCCTTAGGAAGGTGGTCATTTATGCCTTCACGACATTCATGATCATCAATCACATCATCAGTAAACAAAACAAAATAGAAAAGATGTTTTATGACAAACCAATAGATGGAATGACATTACCTTGATGATTAATTCTATTATATTCCAACTTCCACAAGTGAGGTGTCATTCTTTGTGGCTTTGATGTATTCTCTTCTTTCCCATTGAAAAGATGTTTTTCAGTATTTCGATACTTATGATTTTTGTGGAGAAAGTGCCTATACTCATCAAACACCTGCTTTCCTAAACTTTTTGAATGATGAGATTTCATCTTTGGACCACAAACAGGACATGCAAATTTTCCCTTTGTTTGAAGACCTACAAGATACTATATAATTAGATTAAATATGATAATTTTTTGAATTATAATGTTCATGCACAACTTAAACACTATAACATACCACAAAAATATGTTAGCCCTGGGGCATCGTGTATTGTCCATAGAAGCATCACATGGAATTGAAATTGTCTTTGTCCTATTGGTCTAGAGACGTCATACATAGTGACACCATTCCATAACTCCAGCAACTCATCGATAAGAGGCTCAATATATACATTCATATCTTTAACTTGGTACTTACCTAATCAAATGAACAAAAACATTACATAATTATTATGACCATTTTACTGCAATATTTATAATTAAATTTAGATGACTATATTTAAATGATAAAATACTTGGAACAATCATTGCCAACATTATGTGCTCCCTCTTTATTGACATCCATGGAGGAATGTTATTGTTGATAACAAAAATAGGCCACACTAAGTAAACAGATCTCATCTCTCCAAATGGATTGACACCGTTTGCTGCCAATGAAAGCCTGAGATTACGAGGTTCTTCTTTAAAGTGTGGCCACTTTTCCTCTATGTCCATATATGTTGAACCATCCATAGGCATTCAAATAATGTCATCTTGACTTCTATTGCATGCATGGTAATCCATAAATTGTGCCAAGCTAGTGCACTTGAATAATTGTTGCATACATGGAATAATGGGAATATAGCGAAGAACCTTGCAAGGAACCCTTTTTGTTATTTGATCTGTTCGATATCTACTAATATGACATTTAGGGCATTCAGTTCAAAATTCATGTTGTTTGTGATATATAATATGATCATTGGGACAAGCATCTATTGCTTGATACTCCATTCCAATATCTTTCATAATGGCAAATAATTCTTGGTATGAGCAAGGTAGAATATTTGATGGTGGTAACAAAAACTCACTTATCAATCTACAGCAACAAAATATAATTTGTTATAATATTTACAGAATATTAATGGTACAGCATGATTCACAGTTTATTATGACATATATGACATGCCTTAACATATGTGACATTGTTATGTTGGATAAACCATTCATAACCTTCAAGTTCACCAACAACAATATAGCAGAGAGAAGAGTTGCCTGCGAGCCTTCATAAAGGGCCTCAGATGCCTTCTCAAGTAGAGGGACATCATGAACAACATCAAGGTTATCTTCATCATCATGATTAGCTACACGAGTACTAAATGAGTCATGGATCAATGTATTTGTACCATCATCTTCAATTGTGTTTTCTAGCTCATGATTGTCATCTTCCATTGGATCATTATCTTCATCTTTGATATTCACACCTCCATGTTCATCCACTTCAAAAACCATATTCTCAAGGTTGTGTTGATCCATACCATGTGCTCTGGGGTGCTCGACCTATATAAAATTGATATACATAAATAAACCATGATCATGATCTCATCATCACATGATTTATTATGTATATAAATTGTCAAAATGATATAATGAAAAACTTACCAATGGATGATAATCATGTCCACCTTCAATGTGACCATGCAGCCTACAATGTTTCTTCATTGTTTTGATTAGAAGTCTTCTAGTCTTTAACCCCTTACAAATTTTGCATGGACAATAACATTTTCCATCACCTTTTCTTTTCATGTTAGACCACAATCTAGCAATTGTCTCCTTATTTTGTTGTTCGTTGATATTGTCTAACATGGTCTTTCTTCAAAGGCAAGAAAATAGAAATTATGGTCTGACATGGTCTTTCCCTTAGGAGCTAGCAGATCCTACTTCCATACTTTAATTCTATTTTTTCAAAGGACAATCCTAAAAATCCATGCATTGCAAACAAATTTTTACACCTTTGTTGGTTGTGGTGGCGTCATAGAGAGTTTACATCAATAAATGAAGAACATGCCAACACTTTTAATGCAGTAGTAGAAGTCTATCTCTTATTCAATATCTCTAGTGAAACCCCCATGATCTTTTGTTGGAGTAGAATTTGTTATATTCTAGAAAGGGTCTTGTCCTTTGTTGATGGGATATTCATCTACCTCAAGAAATAATTGTTCTTTTCTCCAACAAGAAGTGGAACTAAATGAAGATCTAGCACCATGAAATTTATCCTCAAAAGGATTACTATAGTTAGTTTTGGTAGATAATGATCTGGGTAAAATACTAATGTGGCTTTATGAAACATTATGTACTAGCTTAGCATACTCTAACAACTTTGGTGCGACATGCTACATCCAATTAAGTCTCCATCGGTATCTCTATTGTGTTTATGGATTGGGATTCAATGTACTCTTTTTATACACAGAATTTACTTTCAACTAAGGAGGTTTGTATGTACTTACTTGTCTTTCGATTGTATCCCTATTTCAAGAATTTGTTCTATCAACAAATCATTTGTTGTCAGTTGTACAAGTGGAAGCTTGAACATGCCTTCCATGCTAGCCTTGTTGATATGTTCAACACCATCTTGTGCAACAAATCTTTAGAACTCCATTTTTCCAAATTGAAGAGTGAGTAGTAGAGACAATCTAGGGCACTTACAGAGGTTTTGCAAGAGAGATAAATAGACCTAAATATTATGGCTTAATAATGATCAATAGGTAAACAGATAAGAAACTCTCAATATCAAAATCACTTTCTCAATTGTCTTTACTAGAAATGGATAGATCTGCTAATAATGGCTTTATGACTGTATGCCAACTTTAGAGTCAATCCAAGAAGAGCTATAACTAATATGCAATATCTAGATTTATGATCTCTATAATATAACAGTCCCATAATTATGTTTCCACACATCTATACCACAACACAAACATCATGCTAGTGTTCAGCCATAGCAATTGATAATTATAGAATGTGAAATATGCACATAACTATGAATAAAGATTAAGAAAAACAAAGAAAGATGCTTATTGTGAACATAAATGACTAATGGACAAGAATTGAATTTATTGTAGATAGTTTTGAATATCAAATTCACTTATTTCTGTGCATTTAGTAACTCATGTACTTGTGGCCAACCATTTATCTCTTTCATAAATTAAACACTTATTAATAACATTAAATGGCTAAGTAATTATGTTTTAGTTGAAATTGAAAATAAAATTTTTATTTCAGGACAGCTCACACTATTCCCTATCATATTTTAGACTCTCGGTTTTTTTAGTAGTGGTTTGATGTCTTTAGAGTTGATCATTGCATTTCTTTAGTTATGTTTGTCATCCTACTCCCAGCTTGTGCCAAAATGGGAGCTTTAGAATAGGGTATGGAAATCCATCAAAGCATAAAAGATAGAGGAATTTTGTCAGATGTAGTTGCAACTGCACAAAATGGATTTTTTGAGAAGGCTTTAGAAACTTTCAATCAAATGCAATCGGCAGGTGTCAAGCGAAATTCCATGACCATTACTACTATCCTCCCTGCCTATGCCAAAATGGGAGATTTGGAACAGGGTATGGATATTCATTGAAGCATAAAGGATAGAGAAATTTTGTCAAATGTTGTAGTTGTAACTGCCTTGGTAGACATGTATGCAAAATGTGGAAGCATAGACAAGGCACGTGAACTATTTGATAGAATTCCTAAAAAAAATGTTGTCTCATGGACTGCAATGATTGCTGGATATGCACAAAATGAATTTGTTGAAAAGGCTTTAGACACTTTCAAGAAAATGAAATTGGAAGGCATAAAGCCAAATTCCATAACCTTTGCCAGCATCCTGCCTACCTGTGCAAAAATGGGAGCTTTGGAATAGGGTATGGACATCCATCAAAGCATAACAAATGGAGGAATTTTGTTAGGTGTTGTACTTGCAAATGCCTTGCTTGACATGAATGCAAAATGTGGAAACATGGACAAGGCTAGTGAATTGTTTGATACAATTCTGCAAAGAGATGTGATCTCATGTGAACAATCAACATGCATGTATACAGTACGAAGGGATTGTCGATACAAAATTGAACGCTCACTCCTCAATCATAGTTCTATGGTTTTACAAGATTAAACTAGGACAATTAACCACCACATGTATATTTTTTGCAACATGAAATTAAAAACTAGGGCAATTTGAATCTACCTCCTGTGTGGGATTGCCTTTAACGCGGGTTTGATGTTCTTGGGGGTTGAAGTCGTCATGGGCACCTACGCAGGATTGCAATTCACAAATGAATTCCCTGCCTCTTTTTTTATTTTGTAATGGCCATTGTCATCAAAATTACGCCGAACTCGAGCACTTTTTTGAAAAAAAGAAAATTCTCATTGCTAATGCCTTCTTTGTCGAAACCAAATGGGTAATTTCCATCGGAATTACGACGAATGCGGGCATTTTTTCAAAAAAAAATCAAATTTGGCCACAATATACCTTCTCCATTGGAAACCTCAGTCGGAAATATAGTCCAAATGTATTAGTGGATTATGCAAAATTTTAGCCTCATAGCCAAATTATTATAAACTGCATTTGTCATAGTTTAAAATGATTATGTTGCCTCATTTTGGGAAACAATAAAGAGGGCTCATACCTTGACCCATTTGTAGGTTGAGGTATTATTATTCAAATACAATGATTTAAATAACATAAATTTTTAGAATCAAATTTATAAATCAACCACTAAATGTCGAGTCTCTATTTGGTTTTACAAGACAATAATAGGACTTCAAGTGATGCATTACAAAATAGACTTTTTGAGAAAAAATGACAAAAGTGTATTTGGTTATACAACTAAATTTTCACATCATTGGGCACTTCAAATTTTGTGAAATTTGGGGTGCTAACAAGTTGATAGATGAACTCTTTTCTTTTGAGGTCATCTATGATAATTGTTAGAATGATTCAAGAGCATTCCTTGATTCAAAATACCACATATATCTTGACAAGCTAAGGAGGATGATAGAATACTCAAGGGTGGATGATGCTATATTTTCCAAGTGGGATGATGGATATGGAGAAGATTAACGTAAATCCCAAAAGTTAACATGCTATTTTTAGGATTGCCTAGCACTCTCTTCCAAAGAGTGAAATTTTAAACTTTTGTAACTGATTGTATAATATTCTTCCTCTTTGACTTCTCTTTTTATTTTGATATTCTACTATGGTCTAACATCCTAATTCTTAGGATGATGGTCAATTATGACCTCAAATGTATTAATGACACGTGTACAATAGGATTGGAGCTTGTTTTGCTCCCTTATTTCTATAATAGGGAAATCAGAGCTATTGTATTTCTTCTTTGACAAATTATTTTAAAATTTTGATATCTAGGAGAACTTGGAGTAGTGCTATATTAGGAGTTAATAGAAGATACAAAGAGATCATTTTTCATTTTGATGTCTATGAGAACTTGGAATTGAAGATTGTTTGGTGCAATTGTCTCCTCTTGTGATTCTTGGTCCATTATGAAATCTTTATGTAAGGCTAAAATATTTCATCTCTATAATATGAGTGTTTTTATTTTTGTTCTATTTCAAGGAAATAGTTAAAATATTTGGATTGAAACATAAAGGGATTAAGTACTATATTAGGATCTTTAAGTAGAGTTCTATCTCAAATGGCATTAGGTGGTTTAGTGCAATGCATTGAATTAGTAGGCCATAATTGAAAATTTCTTGCATAAAGGTGGTAGGTGATTGTGTTCTAGCTTGACTCTATGGCCCTATAAGGAATTGATCTTGGTAATCTAAGGGTTAAAGTTTTGAGGCATTTATATTAAAAAGTACAAAATAATTTATTTCCTTTTAATTCATAGGTGTAGGATTTGATGCTCTAATACTCTAATGTTAATCACCTCCAATGCAATCCATTCTTGAAAAGAAAACATAAAACTTGGATTTACATAAAAGAGCATATCCGCTTTGAAAGAAATAATAGTACCCAAAGTTGAGTCAAAGTAATATTGTAATAATATTACCCTCCTTGGTTTGCAGAGCCAAAAGTGTAGAAGGTTTAAGCATTGGGGTTTAAGTAGGGTTTTTCCTTATTTGTTGGCCATTGACCTAGAAGCCATTGATCATAAGGAGAGGCTAGTCTTTAAAGGCTTCTAGGAAAGTCAACTGGAGAAAACCAATATATAGTTTCCATATTTATGTGCATCATTATCAGAAGATCATATGTTATGAAAGAGAGATTTTGAAGGTTGATAATATCAAATGTGAGATTAATATTGAAGTTGAGTGTCCACAATTTATATCATTCCTATTATTGAGTTATAATTCCTAGCTATTGAGTTGGTTCTTAGATCTAGGCATATGATATTGGTGTCTCTAGTGGGTTGGTTCTCATAAGTACATCAGGGGATTGGTGCCTCTGGTAGGTTGGTGCCTACTCAATTATTGCAAGTGATTCATTATTTGTGAGGCTATATTTAGGCAGTAGATCCAAGAAGCTTTTCTCATAGTGGTTTTCCCATCTTGGGTTTTCATATATATATATATTTGGTGTTCTTTGTATGAATGTGTCTTGGTTTATGTGTTTTAAATGTTGGTGCAACCATGGTCCAGTGGGTCCTCAAAGAGAACAAACCAGATCATGCAACAAGAGTAACACAATGAAAGCCACAACAAAAAATGGATAAAGTGCAAAATTAGATATCTGCATCATCATAGAAGATCCGTTAAGCAACCAGTTACATGTAGGATAACATGCCAAATTGCAATCCATCCAGACTTGTAAGAGGCATCCAAATTACAATTCCAAAGACTAGATGCTCATCCTCATCAACTGCCTCCTAAGGATCACATACAACAATATATATACCCTTCGGAACACACCTGGGTTGGCCACAGTAGATTACATTTACCTAGACAGGAAAATAAAACATGCAAATAGGTCAGCCCCAAGAATAAAAGGAAAAACCTCTAGAAGAAAACAACCAAGATGTGTGGATCAAAAGGAAGGTCAGATGAACACTCAAGAACATCGACCAAGACACCAAATAGATTTGCAAGCCAAGAAATCGTTCCACACAAGAAGGAATCAACTATTAGCCGTTAAGCTTAAAACCGCTCACAGAACCATGAACAACCAATCTAGAAGGGATAAATCACTGGAAAGAATGTAAATGAACTAATAATCTAGAATAATGCTCAAGGATAAGCCTGGAAGCTGAAAATCTAATCCGCAATGAAAAAGAATCATCTATCGGAACACACTGACGGAAAACACATAAAACTGCTACAAGAACTGAACAAGAACAAAACTAAGGAAATATATTTGGTTGATGCAATATTACTCATAGATCAGGGATGCTCCTACATCAAATATTGTGCATCTTTAGGGATTTTAAGTTAAGAAGATTTGATGTTTTCTGATCATTTATTGGAGAAGTTATTTATGGTAATTAATATTTAATTTGAGTAAGAGTTGGAAATACAAATTCACCCTTTCCTCTATGTATATTGTGGACTCTTCAACACTACCATAGGAGTAACATACTATTTTTGATATGTGATTTTGTTTTAGCATTTTCCCTAAAATTAGACGCATTAGGGAGGTTTAGAAATTTATTCTACAAGATTCTTAAAATTCTCTAGGATTTTGTCAAACCTTATAAATAGGGCTTAAAAGTTCAAGCTCCCTCTTCTAAATAATACCATGGCCTTAAGTAATGCATGAGTATGGCCCCTCTTAAATTATTAGATTCACAATGGACCATATGTAACCAAATGCTTACTCAATCTAATTTCATTACATAATGTTTAATATGTCTATAGAAAAAGGTCATAGTTGTAATGTCTTCCCTTTTAAATCCTATAAAGCTTTACAAGACGTTGTTGGCCTAGACCACTTTTAGGTTTATTTGGAAGAGTATAATTCTCTCTCTTGTCTACATTAATAATGAAAGAAACATTTCATTCAAATTTAAGTCTAAAAATATTAAATAATCTAAATTTGGTAGCTAATCACGTTTCTAAAAATTTCTACAAAATTAGCCACAACTCTTCTTCATATTATATTTTTGCTTCCTCATATCATTTCTCAAAAGAAAATAGGATGCATCAAAAGTAAATATACCTTGAATGACATTATTATTTAAAAACGTATGAAATAGGCTCATTGCCTAAAAAAAATACATTTTAATAAAATAATATTTCACCAAAGTCTACGATATTATCTATTGTTTCCACAATAAACAGATTGTAAAACCCTAAGAGTATGCCAAATTCTATTATTGGGATTTATAAGGGATTTGGCCAATGAAGAGGAGCCAACCCAAGGTCTAGTGTCTTCTTCTCTTTAGGCTCTTCTATGGTTTAGCGGGTGTACCTATATCATCAATTAACCAATTTATTCTCTAATGATTAAGAAAGCAGATTATAATCCCCCCACAAATTTTGAAAGTAAATGAGTGATATCTTCAATCATACCATCATTTCTTCAATCTATTTCAATTTGGCATAATGATACTGAAATAGATAATTAAGAATATAAAACTACTTCTACTTCTACTACTGAAATGAAAAGAAAATGATTCAAAATTCAATTAAAAGAAACCCTAAGAACAACTAAGATTGGTGTGTTTCCCCTAGAGTAACAAAGTATAAATAATAAGCATCTTCCTCTAGATTATAATTCAAACTACTTGACACTTAATATGTTCATGCCTTGCATAAATGTGAAAAAATGTAATGTTGTTAGGTTCTTATTTTTAATCCAAATGATTCCTTCAAATTACTGTGACTTTTAAAGTGAATTTAATCCTACCTTGTAGAAACCAATTGAACAAATCACATAGAGCAAGAGAGATACTTTGATAAATCATAAATACCCTTGATACATTGATTTAAATAATTAGAAACAAATCAAATTAGAGACAACTACATATTATTTATCAAATTGTACCAAAAACAGTTGAAATCAAAATTTAGGCACAGAGTCACAGTTGAAATCAAAATTTAGACACAGAATCCTTACATTATATTATAGCCACTGGAAAAAGGGTGTTACAGTTTGTTGCAAAATTTTCTTCTTGATGAGCCTCTTCCAACCCCTTAAGTGGTCTTGGTCTCTCCCATATATACAAAATGGGAAGTGACAAGCTTTAGACTGTTATAAAATGACTTTTTAGTTAACCCACATGAAAATGAAAAGATATGCCCTTTTCATTAAAGATAACAAAACATAATTATATTATTTCAAATGATTACAATTAAAACAAAGAATAGAACATGAAACAATTAAACCATAAGGAAAAGTTGGTAGTTATGAGAATAACTCATTGTCTTCATAATCTGAATAACAACCCACGACCAATGGCTCTGGCAAGGTTTTTGACTTAGTGCTCTCCAAGAATTTTTCTTCGTCTTGGTAGAAGGGGGAGGTGAACATTGGGGGAATTGCCTTTAAAGTCACTTCAACCAAGATTGCCACTATCATTGGTTTACCGCAGGAGTGAATAATATTGCCAAAGAAGTTAAAAGGGTCTTATAAGGAGGAATTTAAGAGATTTTTTAAGGCTAGCGAAGGGTTTAAATGTTACAAAGTGGGTATAACAAAGAAGAACTACCAATATTTTAAAGAATTTCGCCCTTTTGCTGATGAAATTCTTCACTTTCCATTGGCGATTCAAAATATTTTACACTCAATTTTTGTTGATGCTAAACTATCTTAGGTATGGTATTAGAATTAATTTTTCCTACTGGGTTTGTTCTTCTTTGACTCAATCAATGGCTAGAATCAAGTCCAATAACTCTCCCCCTATTTCATCAAGAGTCAAATCTTAGACTACAACTTTTATCTTTCTTTTACCCCATCTAGTGGGTCCCTGTTAAGTCCCCTTGCCCCCTCACTAGACCCTAATGTTGGTTCCTATTCTAAACCCAAGTTAGGTCCTACTTTCTTTAATCACATCAGAGATTTATAACAAAAAATCTCTCCTAATTTTCCTTCTAAGGATGTGGAGGTATTGGATTTAGAAAAAGAGGAAGAGTACGAGTGTAAGACCCTCCCCAAACCAAGCTTTGATTAACTTAGTTGACCATGTTTGACCCTATTAATAAATGCTATATAATTCAATAGAATGGATTGTGTTCGATAGATAGATTGGTGAGAAAAGTAATTGAACCAAGTTATAGAGTTATTTCACCTTTTGGTGTACATTTAGATGCGTTATGAATTTGAAATCCTAAAAGATCCATTGATTGGATAATCTTCAACTAACGGATGTCAGCTATATCTGGATTTGCAGAACTTTATTATGATGTTGGAAATATGATGCGTATCTAATAAGTGAATGAAATTATGAGGATTATGATAATGGCTTATGTGGATAAATTGGGATATATGAGATATTGAATTGTTAATGTCAATTGTATGCAGAGTGTTTGATGTGTATTCTTATTCATGTATTTAATATTTTACGAGGATATTTGGAAGTACTAATGTGTAATTGAGATGCATAGGAAAATTATCCATATGACCATGGAAACATTATGGAGAACCAAACCTAGACCTATGTACGTTCATAAAACCAGGGTTTGTCTATTTGGAGAGACAACACCCTGTTTGTATAGTATTTTTATTTGTGAAAGTGGATGTTGCATGTGTGTTAGATTGAATTTATTTATTTGTGTAAATCCAACAAGAGACAATATTTCATGTATAATTTTGTAAAAGTATTTTTATTGTGTCACTTGACACGTGTTGATTTATGTTTGATTTTTGAATTGTCTCTTGGAGGGAGTTGTTTAACCATAGCTTTAGCTTTTCCAATTAATTTAATGTGATTCCATATTTGCCTTGGGAAGAGAATCTTTGAGGTGGTCAACTTAAGTTTGACCCGAAAATTAACTTTAGAGGGGTTTAAAAGGGGTTAAATGGACACCTAGGGGTAGTTTAAGAGTGTTTCCTAAAGCCCATAAGGTATACCTAAGGGTTAGGAGTAATTTTAGGCATGTAACAACTCCCATGTGACCATTTAGACACCCTAAAAAATGGATTTCCTAAGTTGAGCGAAAATTGAAAATTAGAAGGCATCACCTAAGTTGTTAACCTTCCTTTTTGGATGTGAGATCCCTTTCCCATTTTCCTTAGCCTTTTCTTTTCAGTTTTAGAAACCTGTGAGAACTCTCACAAAGGCCTTCTTAAGCAAGAATTAGGAAATTAGTGGGTAATCACCCACTCTCCATTTTTGGAGACAATGCAATTTTGAAAAAGAGAAAAAGATTTGGTGTAGAAAATTTGGGCTAAGTGTAGAGAAACAAGGTTTGTGGATTTGGGCTGCTCATCCTCAACTAGACTAGCATACCTTTGGGCAGTTTGAAGGTTGGTCTATCTTCTCCCTGTGTTATTTCATGTTGCATGATTATGTTGAAAGATCGTTTGTGTGGAAAAAGTTGTTCTCTTGCATTTTTCTTTTGGAAAATTATTATGCGTTTTGTATTTTTATTTCTTATATGAAATCTGTGTTCTGGGAGTAACCAAGGCCTCCTACTCTTGGGAGAGAGGATGGTCTTGTGGGTGGTAGAAGTTTGACAACCCTCAAGTGAGAGGCGCTTGTTGTGAGAGTGTTCTCAAGGGATATTTATGTGACCCTTGTTGCATGGCATGTTTATGCATTTGGGGGTCATAAGGAGGGAGAAAAGGCTTGAATGCCTTGGGGGCCATAAGGATGTGGGGCCATTATACTTATGATATATTTTGGTTGCCATGAGGTGGCTTTGTGTTTTACCATACTTGCAGTCTCCTCAGGGTACTTGGTCCACTACCACCCTTGAAAAGGCATCACATCATGTCGTGCAGTGTAGCCCTAGGATGGGAATATGTTTCTGATTGTTTCCCCCTTGTTTATTGTGTTTGCATGTGTGTAACCTGTCTAGGGCTTGGTTCTCCAAGCTCCGGGGTGGCTACTAGTTAGCCTAGGCTGGGAGGTAAGCACTCCATGGTCATAGTCTATGATTTATCTATAGGTTGTTGGAAGAAAAGGAAAAGACAAGTAGAAGTTGTTAGACTTATGTTTTGCAGAAAAAGAATTGGAAATAGAATAGTTTATATTTTAAGTTGTAGTAGTGTGAAAGGAAAACTATGTTGTATGTATTTTTGGAAAGGAAATGTATATATCATTTTTAAGATCCTCATTTAATAGAAATAAGAGATCCATTTGTAAGGTTGTCTATAATGTATTTTAAATATACTTAAAGGAAATATATTATTTTTATTAAAGTATCTTCTGGTTGCAAATGAGTTATTTATGTTGAGATTACATTTTGTATTGTTCTTGAGATTTTAAATGATTGCATGCGAGTTACTTTGGAAATAATTGTTAAGATATTTCCTTATGCATATCTTTAAATTTAATTAAAGTAATCGAGGTTAATGAAGTCACTGTATATACTTATTTAAACTCTATCATTTTTATTTATTCACAGAAAATAAATAAAAAAATAAAAAATGTCTAACTCTAAGTATTATTTCAATGTTATCTAGTCTAAATATAGTTGTTGTATCATTTTAATTAATTCTGTTAGAAAATAAAAATCTAGAGTTGATTAGTCTATTTAATTTAAATAATATCAAATTCATATAGATTCTGTCTTATTCCTATTGAATTCTATCAATCAATAATTTTTTTGCAGAATATGAAATCTAAAGTTAAATAGCCTATCTAATTTATTTAATATCCTTTTTATCTAGATGCTGTGTAAATAATGAATTTTGTCATTTGTTTAAAATGAATCTAAGGATAAATATATTATCTTAGATTTATAATAACTTGGAAATTAAAAAAAAAAATACAATACCTTGGTTTAAATCTGAGAATTGTTCTATGTTTTTAAAAGGTAAAATAATATATATTTGTGTACATAAATTTAGCCCTAAATCTAATGAGCATCCAAAATGTGTGTATGAAAATAAATATATGTACATATATATATATATATAGATATTTATTTATTTATATTTAAATTTAAAATATATTTATAATATAATTATATATATATAGATATATAATTATATTTATATTTAAAAAAAATAAAAATACATTTCAAAACAAATTTAAATTTTTTTTTTTAAAAAAAATACAAAAAACAATTATTACCTTTGGAAGTGGCTCAGTCCCTGCAGATTTTCCAGCAGGGCCGCCCCCCCCTCTAACATGGTGGGTGATGCTCCACAGCAACGGCACCGCCAGGGCTGTGGGCCGCGACCCATAGCGGCGGCCAAGGCCGCCACTGTGGGCCAAGACCCACAATCACAACTGCAGGGAGCCCTCCCCCCTTGGCCTCTGCCTTCCTTTACTCACTACCACTCCACCCTGTACATGCATTCGACCCCTGCATGATGAAAAGATAAAGATAAAACCCTAACCCAGGTAGGGTTAGCGTAGCAAAAAAAATATAAAGAAAATAAGAAATGAAAGTAAAGAAAGGATTTTTTTTTAAAATTTATATGTTAGGGTTTTTCATAATAATATTTGTTTAAAGGAATATATATATATATATATAATTTATTATATATATTAAAGAATTTTTATAATTTATTATACATATAAATGTTTATTTTAAACATTTAATAATATTGTTTGTTTAAGGGCAAATTGTAGACTTAAAATATTTAAAATTTATATATGTTTTTTTTTTATAAACATACGGACTTGTAAATATACTAATGATGATTCAAATTTAGAATGCCCTTTAGAGTTTAATCTTTTAGGGAACTTTAATGGATCCGGTAAGTTATTTTTGGGTTTCCATAAGCTAGTTGGAATTTAATGGAAAAAGTAATAAATTTTCCTACAACATTATTATTGGGTAAATATATTTGAGAAGTTTAAATTAATCGAATTTAAAACAAGAGTAAATGTAAATATTGACTACGATATATTAAATAGTTGATGTTTGGAAGAAGTAGTATATAACAACATGATTTAAATTATATAATTACATTTTAGAGACCTAAATGGAAATTATTTTTATAATTAAACAGAATAATTTAATATAGTTAAATAATTAAGTTAAGAGGATATTGTAATGGTGCAATATAATTTCTCTATAACAAAATTAAGGGACTAAGTCTTGCGAACCTTGTTAACCCAAGTGGATACTTTTATCTGAAAAATTTAATTATCAGAATGTGTTTGGCACCTTAATTGTATCTACTCAATTAGGTAATATTAATGAAAAGAAATAGTAATAGTGTTGATATTTCGTAAATAATTGATATCAAACCTAGTAATTATATTAATGTCTATTTAGTAGTATTGGATCAAGCTAAGTACAAATAAGCACAACTGAAATGAAAGGGACTTTTGAGTGAATTTAATATTACCCTTGTAAAATTTATTCGTTCCACTTGATAATAGGAATTATCATAATTGTTATGTTAGTATTTAATATCAATCAAGAATTCATTTGGAAACAACATGTTAAGTTGTCACAACTATTTAAGAAATAGTTACATGTAAATAAGTGGATATAAAAAAAAAATTGTTGGATGTGTTTTGCCCAAAAGTTTGGGCATGACAACGAGGATTTTAGTTCCTCCTCAGAATCAAAATTAGATTGGTCCCTGAAAACTTCTAAGATTGCCTCCTCTCCCCATGACCAATGGATTCCTAATCTCGATCTTGGCCTTCCTACTTTGAACTTGAAGGTGTTGAAGCTAAAGCAAAGTATAGAGAGGCAAGAGTTGGTCATTAAATGGATCTTCTCATAGTTTGATGTGGCTATTAAAAAGATTAATGGACTTGAGGCTTTAGCTGACATAGGAGCAAGGACAGATAAATGGGCTATGGAGGTAAAGGACAAACAGGTCTAGGAAGCTGCTAGTAAAATGGATAGGAAATTAGAGAAATGGGACAAATTTCAAGGTATGCTAAATGACCTTAGTGAAAAGGTGACTCAAAGGAGTAAGAGTAAGGTTGTGAAGGAGCTAAAGGAAAGCTAGGAGGTCCTAAAGTGAAAAATTGAAGATATGTCCAAGCTAAGCTAGGAGATGGCCCTAAAGGACTTGGCTTCCTTGTGGGATATTCAAGAGGAAATTGATAACAAGAAAGTGAAGCAAAAGAGACATGCTTTGTCTCCCTCTTCTACAATGGAGCCTCATATCTCTATGGTCAAAGACACTTCAGATTTTGGTACTCCAAGCTCTATTAAGGACTCTACGAACAAAATTTATTACTCAAATAAAGTTTTAGGTCTGTGTAAAGATGGGCAAGAGGGTAAAACCTAGGCATGGTAGACCATCCATTTGCATCTTTGATGGTTGGTTGGCTAGTTTTTGGTTTTTGGTTGTTGATTCTATCTCTAGTCTTGTTCTAATTGTGTGGTGGTTCCTCACTTTTTTTGTTGTTTTTTGTCTTTAGTTAGGCGCGCAATCCTCATGCACCATAGGCAGTACTTTTTAGTGGTTTTGGTCTATTCAACTTTTAATTGATCAAAAAAATGGTCAAAGGAAGAGAAATCATAAAACTACCTCTAATTATGCTAATTTTTTAAATTAAGAACACATCAAGCATGCTACACGAGAAAAATATCAAGTTAAATGCACAATACTCTCCCAATTCCTAGTCTAATGCCTTGAATCTCATCATTTTTCCCTAGACACACTTCCACAATCATCAGAACAACTATTGCCGAAAAGAGGGTTTTCTTTGGACACATAATTTTCTTCCAAAACCATGTATTTTTAATTAGAAAGTAATGTTACCTATTTACCCATTTTCAATTTTTTTCCCTTTTCTATTGAATTACATTTTACCCTAATTTCACCAAAATAAAAATAAGATATTTAATTATTTCCTCATTTAACATTTTAGATTTAAATTTATGATTAAATTCCAAATCAACATATTTCAGTTTAAATTTACAAAAAGAATAAATTTAAACCAAATATTGAAATACAAATTCATTTTTTATTAAAGGTCAAACAAGTTTTGAAAGGACCTGAAATTCTATATACAAAACACTACCATCAACAAAATATCAGCAAGAAGGTTTGGGGAGCCTTTCTAAATTACAACGTTGACAATAATGCACATGTCCTTAAATTAAAGCAAAATAATAAATTAGGTATGCAAAAATTTCATGTATACATCTTAAGGAATATCACCACAAGAATATATGTTGGTGTAAATAATTATTCATCATGGATATTATTACACTATACTTAAGTTTACTTAGGAAATGCATCTGATAGTAGTTTGGGTATGAGACACTTGGGTTTTTGTGCCACATTGGGATAGTGTGTGTAGGAGAATTTCCACCTTTTATGGTGTTGATCTTATCTTGTTGTTACATTCCACCTCATGTGGAATATTATATTATTTCTCCTACCCACCCACACCTATTTCCTACCTACCCTTGTTTCTTATTGAGCCACATGTCATGTTTGTGTGCTCACATATCCATATGGCCTTGCCTATATAAGCAAGCTCATCTACATTGTTTGTACAGGCAATCAATCTATATCTTGTAATGATCCAGTTGATCATATTTTGCATCTTGATAGAATACAGTTTATTCCTATCATCTATTTTGTCTCTCTTATTTGTGCTTTCCATTGCCTCTTGATCTTGGCAAAATCTCTCAATATACATCAAGCACTCACAAATTCCCTTGATAATTATATAATCTTCCTAGTGACCTTGTTCATTTTTCTTGTAAATTCTATACTAAGATCTCTTTATTAGTTTTTAACTAATCCATCTAAATATTTCTAATCTTTATCGTTCTTTTTGTGATCATTTATAAATGTTCAAACACATCTTCAAATTCCACCTACACATTTAAACTGCTTATAACTAAAAATATATTGACATCTTAAACATAAATTTTTTGAAATATGATTTTTTTGAATGTTTGACTACAAATAATGACTAAATTCATCCAAATTTAAAATATTATTAAAAAAATATTTAATATTTAAAAAAATAAAAACTTAATTTTTAATTTTTTTTAATGTTTAAACATCTTTCCTTATATACTAATTTGAAAGAAAGTATAACAAAGAAAAAAAGACTAACGACAATGCTCAATTGGGATGCACTCGCCCAGGAATCTACCTTCCACAGAGCAGTAAGGACTCTGATAGATGTTTGGAATTCATCATGACTCAATGCAAACAATACATTGTCAATTTTTGAGACAAGGAGTAGGATGATGGTACATACACCTCTAATCCACTCAAAAAATACCTTATTAAAATTAAAATAAAGTGGGAAACCTACACAAGAGGATACCTAACTAAGAGGTACAAACTATCCACCAAGAAAAAGGACAATGAGTGGCTTCTAGCCAAAAAAAAAGGTTTTCCAAATCAAGGAGATGCCATAATTCTTAATATATCACACTTGTCAATGAAATGAAATTGTGGAAAAATTCTCGACATGAAGGGGGGTAAATCTTGTGTTTTAGGCTCTCTTAAAAAATGATTGAAAATTACATTTAGATGATGAAATAATAGAACTAAGCATTCTAGGGATACTAGCACCTAGATGTGACACTACCATGCAAGGAGGACACTAGATACTAGGAACTGGAGTGCAATACTGACATTCATGTCCTAGACTAGAATTGGATTCCAACTCTAGTTTAGATTCTATTTTCATCATTGAATTCCTAGCGAGGAACTCTAGTCTTGGAAATGTGTTGGTGTTGGGAATAGCCAAAAAACCAAAGATAAGGTTGGGCCACTTGAACATGCCAAACACTTAGGAACTAACAAATATGGCATACAAATATTTGAACCTAGAAACATAAAAAACAATACAAGGTCGAATACAGAGTTCTATCCCTCAAGCACACAACAACATTGACATGTGAAGAAAAAGGTAGGGAGGAGTGTCAGGACCTCTTTAGCGCTCCTAGATGACCTTGAGAAAAACGATGCAAGTAAAAGAAGTTCCAACACTTCTTAAACTTTACAAGTCTTTACAAGAGGATCTAAGATTGTTCTAAGAAATAACATAGTGCCATAAGAAATACATATAGAGGAATGAAGAAATAAAAATAGCTCCATAACACCATCTAATATTCAACCCATGCACCTTGAGTTCTTTTCAAATCCAAACTCTAGAGATTCCTATGTTTATTTTACCTTTCAAAATATTTGATCATGCAAATGAACCACAATGCAATCGTAAACAACTCCTATATCAAGTCACATAACCATATCACTAATAATGTCAAATTAGCATTACATTCCTTCTCAAAGAGAGGTCGATGAAAGAATATTATAATTACATCAATGACGACTCAAATTATCTTTTGTAATAAAAATTGCACTTAAATGAAACTAAATAGGTACATGAAGTAAATCAATGAAGAGAAAAATCTAATAATCAATCTTGATCATCAATCATTTTGTCCTTAGTAGTGTTTTCACACCACCCAACCATGTGATATGGCTAGGTGCACCCCACCATGCTAGGAGATAGTAACAAGATCCTAATACATAGATACAAGAAACATGAGGAGAAGGAAATCCACACACACAAGACAAGAAAAATATACAACATGCAAGTGAAAAACATAAAATAACACCCACACGGAAAGGAATACATCATCTTTTATGTGCTACTCAAATTTTGATAGGGTTAGATGTTAGAGGACAAGTTAGGGAATGTCATCACAAAGCTCAATAACATGGCTCATGTAGAACCAGCTACTTCTCTCATACAAATTATTATACTTGATATTACATGTCCAACATTCTATAGGAAAGTCTGTCATCCACAAATATCCTTAGCCTATATGAACACTCAATTCATGAGAGTAGACATCCATTATCCTTTTAAATTAATTACCTATGTTAAATTATTTGTCACTTGTTTAGTAAATTCATCAACTTTGATTGCATCTATCATACCACTTTGCGAATGATTCTAGAATTGGAATCTCTCACTAGTACATTTGGGTCAAGATTTCGACAGCCAATCATCAGAATTCCGACCACATTTCATCGCACTACTGACAAAAAAGGCCATCGAAAACTTTGTGTCAGAAGTTCCGACTATCCTTGTGGTCATCGCAATTTCGACATCACCTCCAACCATTTCGATGGCCACCATGGATGCTCATTCCATGAAAGAAAACCATCGCCATGTTGGGTTGTCGTCAGAATTCCGACTCCAAAGTATAAAATTCTGACAAAGGAGTGTCGTTGGATGCACAGCATCCTTGTCGGGCATTTCATTAGTAGTCATCAGAATTTTGACGGCGAGAGATGATGTGGGTCAAACGGCTTTGCTATCGGTGCATGAAAGCATTGAACGAGTTCTATTTTTTAAAATTGCATTAAACATTTTAATTTATTTGATTCAGTGTTATTTGCAAAAAATGATTATCAATGATGTTTCCTTTCTCCAAGAATTGTCTAGGACCTTTCCGTCAGATAATATGTAACATCGAATGACTAAATTTTTTCTTTACAATTGCTTATTTAATTTAATTATTATCTCAGCATGAATTAAAATTTATATCTATACAGAAGCAGAACATACAAGTTGAAGAGTCTCTTGCAAGCAAATTTCCTAAAAGAAAGCAAGCAGGCATTATCTTGAATGGCATGGAAACAAGCTCATTAGCTGTCTAGAAGAGAGCAATTGGAGAATGGCAGAGGAAAGTGTTTAAGGGTGATAAATAGATAGATAGTATGCAATACAAACAAACAATGTCTAGAGTGTCTGATGTGACGTCTCTAATTTATGTCCAGAGGGACTAACTGGTTTTGGAGTTCCTACGAAACCTATTGGGCCATGCTTGGAGTAAATCAATGTGTTCATGCAAGGAGCACCTTTTTTCTATTATGAGAATGATACTTTTGCACCGAGGGATATTTGGAAGTCAATATCCAAAAATTTCTATAGTGGAACAAGAGTTGGCGGACTCGAAGTATAATTGTTAGCTTTCAGAAGACCAAGAGGTTATGTACACAATCTCCCAATAGAAGAGAGATTTCAAGAATTACCTCTCTCCCCCATGACTATTCAGGAAGCACTTCCTCAAACAAAGGACTATTGGCCTCCATGGGATCAAAGAAAAAAATTAAAGCATAGACTCTAGAAGATGTGGTGGTGTCCTTCATGAAGAACTCTACACTATAATTGAAAATTCACGAGGGAAACTGCAAGATAGTGAAGAGAAATACAATCTTGAAAAGTGGGAAGAATGGATCTTGGTTTGGGTGGGGCCAAGTCAGGTGGCTCTTCTAGAGGTTGACGAGATAGAAATCATATTAGGATTTGAAAAAGATCACACTCGTGGAACTTCATGTGTGAGTGATCGATTGCGGTGTTTGGGTAATGCATTCCAAATGGGTAATGTCTTGATGGCATGCAACTATCTATGGTCTTCAACTAGTTAAACATGTGCCACTCATACCAACTTAAGCCAAGACAAAATAGTAGAGAACAATACAAGAACAAACACACTAAGGAAAAAGTTTTGGCAAAAATGACATTAAAATAACATCTAAAATAAGAGAAAAAATTCCAACTTTCACAATATAAACAAAATAAGACTTTTTCTTTTGATCAACCATGTAACTTACGTAAAATGTTAGAAAACGACCATAGCAATAAGCAACAAGATTTGAGCTAAGTTGAATTATAGGAATACAACTTATCAATATAAAAAAAATTAATATTATGCAAGTATGAGCTCAATCTAGTAAATAATCTAGATATCTTTATATAGAAAAGTCAAGTTGTCCACCAATGTCTTGACTAAGTCAAATCTAAGACTAGTAAATTTTCTTTAAGATATCTATGGATGCCAATATAAATTTAGAAGCTTATAGGCTTTAAAGATCAATAAAGAACTTCTACAACTTCTTGAAAACTATAAAACCCTTATCATAAACGATTAGGTTGAAAAAATATATACACCCTTTGCGATTTTTTATTTCTAAGTTAAGTTATAAGAATAGACCTATGAAATACAGATGTCACAACACTATGCTTAAGAGTGTTGAAATTACTCTAACTGATGGTTTAAACTTAAACTCGCGTTTTATATATAGAGTAGAACAACTCCAAAACACTATAAATACTAGACTCTTAAATATGGTTAATAATTATTCAATATATAAATATATCTTCAACCATTTAAAAATATATCACCAAACTAGCAAAATCCCAAAAAAAGCACCCAAAAGTATAAATCTATAACAATTCTCACCAACCAAAATAAAAGAGAACATAAAGTCAATAAAAAACACATCCAAAATAAATAAAAAATATTTATAACACAAAATAACGAAACAAAACTGAACATAATTTACATAACACTTATCTTCATCTAATTAAAAATGTGCCACCAAAACTGGTAAAAGTTAAGAAAATCTAGAAAAAAATCTCAGATTATTTAGCGCTATAAAAATAAATGAGGAGAATACACATCCACTATTTAAAACAAAACACACCTAACGAAAGATATTTATTTGTAGAGGAGCATCCAAGCAAAGAGACACAATACCATTTAGAGATAAACTTGCTAAAGAATACCCTGAAGTCACGCAACCATTATCTATTAAAAAATTGAAACAATAGTAGTAAAGCTTCATTATTTCGGCATCAAACTAGAAGCACAACCATTTTTTCCTACTCTAAAATTGAGAGTGATCAAGGTCCAACAACATAAGAATTTTTTTATAATGTATCAAAGGGATTGAAATTAAAACCATCTTCACCAACTTGAGATTGGGGACAAGGTTTTCTAAGAATATATAAATCCATGTGTTTTTCATGTTTCCCATATAATCAAGCCCAATACAAAGAGCCAATGACTTGTTTCATAGCTTCATATTCTCTAGGCTTTTGTCCACCCTTATCAATAGCTCTTCAAAGATCAAGGCCCTTCTCTTGAGAAAGACTGTACTCTTGAGCAACACATGAGTGTGTGTTGGCTTGATGATGATTGTAATGTATTCATCACTTGTTGTCATTGATGAAACACTCTCACACACACATAGGATTACATTGACTACCAGTGTAACTTCAATTGGTTTACACTATTAACTGATATGTTTAAGGCTTATCTCTAATAGGTTCTTTGTGTCAACCTGTAAGTGCTTAAGAGATAACCCAGTATGTGCTTAAGAGATAAAGATGCAGATGGAGATCAAGTGGAAGATTCTAGGACAATGAATCACATGCTTTGTTCCAACCAGTATTGATTGCTCTAACCAGTATCTGATTTTGGGATGAGTTACTAGCACCGACTTCTTGATGGTCATTTTTGTGATGAGTTATGACTACTTGTCTAAATACACTGCACCTAGGAAATTGTGTTTTGATTTCCTTAGGCTGACATAAGATTTGAATGTCTATTTAAAGACATCTTAGTAAATCATTTGAAATTGATAGAGAATGATGGTATACGAATACTGATATGTATCAAGAGTGAAAGATTTTGTTGAAGAGTGATAAGTGTTAAGATGAAGAGCAGTGTTGAATGTACTTAGAAGGATCTGATCAAGCAAATATTTTGCTACTCATAACAAATCAATCCATTCTTGTTGTTTTCTAATCATTACAACAGAATTAAATCCCCTAATTGGGCAAGATCTAGCAAGCTTCATTGTACAAATCCTCTAACAAGGTGATCCATTAGTTTAGATTCTCAAATCCTCTAGCAAGGTTACTCTTAATAGGGTATAAGCTTCTAATCAAGCTTGGGATCTCTAACAAGATTCGCTCCTAGCAGAGCACTTTCTAAGGCCTTAACCAATCAATTATCTATTACTACAAATAGTTAACTTGTGAGTTTCATCTCACCGTGGTTTTTACCTATTTGGGTTTTCCACGTATAAAACACTTGTGTTATGGTGGATGCTTTACTTTTTATTGATTTTTTTTTATCATTTTGGATAGCATGTATTTTGTTTAAATGTTTGGTTAAGTTCATCTACCAGTTAGTGTTTGAAGTAGTATTTTATTTGGTGTCACTAATTCACCCCCCCCCCCCCCCCTCAGTGCTTTTCAAGTCCATCAATTGATATCAGAGCCTAACTTATTTGAAGCCTAACCGCTTAAAAGGGAGTCTTGAAACTACCATGGGGGACAAGAGCTACTTCGAGATGGCTAGAGAGCTAGAAGATAGCAGAAATGAAGTTGAATCCGTTAGGGGCAAACTAAAAGCTTCTCAAGTCAAAAGGAGAGAGCTATCCGAAAAACTGTTAGAAATATCTAATAATAGTTCTTTAGATGAATCCAACATTGAAGCTTTAGTAGAATAAGTTGAAAAGGTGAACAATGAGAAATTGAATCTAAGGAGAGAGCTAGAAAGTCTCACTATCTGCATGAGCCAAGAACTTGAAGCCAGAAGAGCTACTGAAGATCTTGTTAAGGTAAGAGATCAAGAGATTATAAAGATCAAACAGGAAAAAGACACTATGCATGAGAAGTTGATTGCTGAAACAGAAGAAAAGGAGAACTTAAAGCTAGATCTTGAGTTGGCATCATCTCTGAAAGAGAACCTGTCTAAGCACAATGAAGATCTTGTCAAAAAGCTTAATGAAGCTAATGAGAAATTGGAAAAGTTTGACATAAGTTCTACTATGCTAGAAGAACAAATTCAATCATAGAGAATGAAGGGTGATATCTCTGGACTTGGTTTTCATACAACTGAAAAAGGTGAATCCTCTGGTACAAAGAGAAAATATACAAAGAACAAAACTGCTCCTAAAGTCTATGACTACCGGCAAGAAGGTTTTTAAACCTGTCTGCTTTCTTTGTCATAAGCCTGGTCATACTACAAATGTCTATAGAGACAAACCTAACAGAAATGCAAATTACAATACTAATGCTAGGTATGTGCCTAGAAAGTTTGAAGGCCATTGCTACACATGTGGAATGCATGGGCATAGACATATTGAGTGAAGATATGGAGAAAACAATCTTGTACCACACATGCATCCCAGACCAAATTGTGACCGAATAAGGAACTTTGATAACCAAGTAAACATGAACTGGAAGAGATTCTATGACAACCAATTTAGTCCATTCAAAATGGAAAAGGTAACAAATGTTGTTTGCACCTTTTGTAATAACTTTGTTCACGTGGCTATGAACTACAGAAGAAGAATGGGAAGAGGAAATGTAGGACCTTGGAGATCATCTAGTATGGTATGTTATCACTACAACAAACTGGGACACTTAGCAAAGTTTTGTAGATCAAGAAATAGCAGACAAGTCAACTCTTTCAAGGATCAGAAAGGCAAGCAGAAAGTTGATGTTGAGGAAACCAGAGAGGATATGAACCAAACTTGGAAGAAGAAAAGTAAAGATTTTCTTGGAGAAGAAACTATTCCTTCACCAAGTGAAGAGAACCCAACACCGGTAACTTAAGCCTGCTTAACATGGCCAAGGGGAACGTAACAATAAAACATCTCTAGACCCCTTGTAAAATGAGTGGGAAAGAAATTTTGAATTTTGGTGACTTTTTGTTGACTTGTTATGAATCAATATTTTACATAAGTGGAGAAATTAGGGTTTGTAACCTAAAGTGTGAGCATTTATTATAGTTGGTAAAAAGGGATAAAAACAAGTTTTACTTTATCATTTTTACGTTAACTCTTTTGAGAAAAGAAATTTGAAGTGATTGCAGAGTCAAACAAGATTGTCTTGCTGTCAATTGATGAATTGCTTTGTGATTAGAGAATTAAGTTGAATCAAAAGTTGCAAAGTGGTGAACGGGTGTGCATTTGGGAATTCCAACTGGGAAATAGAGCAACGCGCAAGAAACAAGGTATTTCTTTGAGTATACTGCTTTGAAATTTGCTAATCTAGAATGGCATCTACGTCTAAGATTGTAGAGAGGTTGATGATCATTGTTGAGCCTGAGGAAGCTCTAAAGGCAGATGAAATTACATCTTATAATGCATTTTTGCAAGTCCTGAGTGGTGTTGTGGTCAAAGGTGACTTGTCCAACTATATAGATTGCAAGATAGAAGATTTATGCACTCTACACATCTATACACAGCTGAAATCATTGTGAGATAAAAATGAAAAAATTGAAGCAAAATATGCTAGGGTTTTTGAAAAAGGTTTTCATAATGCCTCCTATTTTCTTGAATATTTTGAGGATGAACACATAAGAATCATTTTGAGTCGATTCCACAGAGAGAACATGTATTTAGAAAACTCATACAATAACCAAGGAAGCTATTAGGGCTGTAACGGGTTATTTCTCAACTGGTGAAATTCCTGTGCTAAGAAGAATTTCAAAAGATATTGTTTTCAAATTAACCGATTCTACATCTGATAAGTGTTCTTTTTCTATCAACAATATTAGAGACCCTGCAGTGAAGCTAGCAGCAATGGTGATAGGCTACTAGGTATTCTATTCTAGTAGACTTAACAGTGTTCCATCTATAGCTATTCATACAACACATAGAATGATTGTTGATAATGCAAATTATGATATCTATGAAGCCATTAGAAGTCAATTATTTCAAAATTTGGAATCCATTAAGAAGGACAATACTCAGAAGTTCAAATATGGTTGGCTATTAGCATGATTATTTTTCTATTTTCAAAACTTCCTACCGAGAATTGGGGATATTGAATGGTCGAAAGACCTACCGGTCAATGCACAGATAAAGAACAACATTAAGGTTGTGAAGAATACTTTTTCAGCTGCCTTGAATAAGTATTTTAATGAATTTCAGAAAAAAGATGAGCATGAGAATGAGGTTACCTGAAGATGTGGTAAAACACTTTGCAAAAGACATAGTCTTCACTATTACCATTGACTTTTTCTTAATGCAAGAAATTGAGCCTAGAGAGGAAGAGATGGAAGATATGAGCTATGAGGTTAATCATGATTTGTTGGTTGGCTATGCTAATACCCTGTTAGCATTGCCTTAAGATAAACAAAAAGCAAAATTGGACATTGTGGCAGTCCAAGGTGTACCATCAAAAATTGGTACTACACCACAGCTAAGGAGAAAGGAAAGAAAAAGAAGACTAATGAGAAGTCTCCTATGAAAAAGACCACAATGGTGACTCAGAGTGTCCTAACCAAGAAGGAACCAACACCTAAATTATATGTAAAGAAGGAGAGTGCACCAAAGAAGAGAAATCAGAAATTGATTTTGCAACCAAAGTCTCAGGGTACAGATTCTAAAGAAGAACCAAAGAAAGAAAAAGCAATTGGTAGAACACCCAAGAAGGTAAAGGTAGTGCCGAAGGCAACTACATCTATAGATATTCCTACCTACAAATCTGACACAGTTTTTGAGAGAACAATGAAGTCATTGGGAAGAAACAGGTTTGACAATGTCAAATAACATTAAGATTCTTTCACTAAAGATGAATAGAAGCAAGTAATCCAATAGGTAATAACTTATTTGGGTCATTACAATAGATTTCTGCATGAATTGGAAAAAGATATTTCAATCTCTCTGTATAATACCCTTTTAGATAAATGGCAAGAAGCTATTCAATTAGAAAAGCGGATTTTTGATGAAATATTTGTACAATATTTTCCCGACTTATCATCGGATGGAATTAGTCATTTGGTTAAGAAATACGAAGCATATTTTAGTTTTAAAATGAGGAGATTGAAGCTTCTTAATGCAAAAAGGGCAGTTATTGAGTTCAAGACTCATCAGCTAGCATGTGTAATCAAATAGAGGGAAGAACACATCCACTCTACCAATAAGGATGATACTACAGATGATGTTACTCGACCAGAAATGGATGAAGAGGAGATTGTTCAAACTAACATAGTCTATCCAATCAAGAAGGATGATTTCAATATTATTGTTGATGAAGATGTTTAGAACACAACAGACCTATCTGAAGACACCAATACACCAAATATGGAGCCTCCTATAAATACTGAAGTACAAGTTACATTAGTAGATCAACTGGCCACTCAACTGAAAGTGGACAATGAACTGGCAACAGAACAATTGGAGAAACCCTAATCTCCACCAGTCATTGAAAATACTCAAAAGGAGTCTACTGAGAAAGTTGTCACTCAGTTACTTGGAGAAACAACAAAGCAGAACATAGAGAGAGCTATCATTAAAAGTGTACCTCCTGAACTGGTGAAGCAGAAACTACTTGAAGATGATGAATCTTTAAGTATTTTAGGACCCATTCATATGAACACTTTGAGTGCATCTGAAATGATGAAGATTGCTAATATTATGCAATCTCAAGTACACAAGAAGAGACTAAAAGAGCAAAGGATTGAAGCAGAGACAATCCAGAATGCAGTAGAAATTTTGTCAATTTTACTACCAAAAATAGCTGTTGTACATCTTCCTACACCCATTAGCAAACTTTGTCAGTTAGTTGTAGATGCATCCAATCAAATCAAGTCGCTTGAATATGCTTCTCAAATGTCTACCAAGAAGAGCCACAAGAAGAAATATGGAGATAAACTGGCAAAGAACATTGAAAGTGGAAAAACAACTTTATCTAATAATGGAAGTTTGTTGAAGAAAGGTATTGAATTTGGAGGAAAGTATCTTACCTCTACTGCCAATGTTTCTTTCTTTTACTCTGACATTTCAAAGAGTCAAGTTGAAACCGAGCAAGAAATGGAAAGAATATGCAAGGCATATGTCCCACTCCAAGACTCCATTCATGCCTTCAACTAGTCTATAGATGATTTGCATGATAGATTGGATAAGAATGATATTGAGAAGGCTAAGAGACTCCGATCTCTAAAAGAGCTCAAGAGTCTGCTCACCTCATAGGTCAACATTCATTAGAGAGCCAACTCCAATGCAGAAGCTATCCTTGCTACTCCTCAAACCTAAATGCTATACTCAATGGAAGAATTCAATTCCCATTTGATGTCTATATTTGAGTATACTACTAACATACTGGAATCGTGGGAACACGCTTTATCACTAATGAAGTAGAACTTCAATGATATTTTTATGAGACTATCTAATGCATGAACTTTTTTTGAAGTTGTAATATATGTTGAACACTTTGATACATATTTTCTTTATATATGTATATATTTTACTTTATCATTTTGGCATTGTTGTCAAAGGGGGAGTAATAATATGTATGTGTGTTTTTGAACATTTTGTATTTATCATTGAATGATCGATTGCATTCTGCAACTAGGGCATGATCCTCGGTGGTGTTGCTGGTTGCAAGATGCTACCACATGTAAGGGCTCGCTGGCCTTGCTAGGAAGCCCTCGAATCATTTATTACTCCCCCTGCAATAAATGGATCCAAATAAAGATGGCCCCAATAACCTAAAACAACCCATTCTTTCTTCAGCGAATGGCCGAGAGCATTAGAAAACCTTCAACTAGGCGGTGGAGGGCAAGTGGTTTCCATTCCCGGATGATGCAAAGTTCAAACCTGCTCTTCACCATGAAGATTAAGCCAATATCGTAGTATCACAAGGTGAGTTCTACTCTTTCAAACACATCACCATTAAACCTAACGACTCAATGCTCTCTGCCATTTCTTCTGAGATTTCTAGACTTAGGTATTCAACAATTTTTTTCACTGCCTTTGATGTAAATAACTTACCATCTCGTCAATATATGAATAAATGGTTGGAAAATGTGTGGGTAAATAAACTAGGGTTTCACTTTTCATTTTGTAGAATGATTCAAAAGGGCTTGTTTCTAATTTTTTTTTAAAATAAGGAAGGCCAAAGCAAAATTGTAAATAAGCAGTTTTGGTCGATAGGGAATTCATCTTTTAGGGTTGTTCATTGGGACCCCAAGGCTTGCAACAATGAAATTCTTGCCCTTTCCTACCCAAAATGGATAATCATTAAGAATGTCCCGGCCTTCCTCTGGTCCTATGTTGATAAAATTGTGGAACCCTTGGGAAAAATTGTAAAAATAGACTATTCTCCCTCGGTACTCCCTCATATCGATGCTATACTTCTCATTGCCCTGAAACCAAGTATCGTGTACCCTGTAGAGATTGTTACTCGCCTTAACAATAAAACTTACTGTTGTCCAATTGAGTATATGGGTGGAATAGATGGCTGTCATTTTTGTAAAGTTAGCGGCCATTTTAGAATTAAATGTCCATTATTATCAAATAAATCTTCTAAGGTTAAGACTCGGGCATCTGACCCCCCTCTGTAGCTAAAGTCACGCCCTCTGAACCTACCCCCTCATCACCCCCTCACGTCCCTTCCTTGCCCCCCCACCTGCATCTCCTCCCTCCCCCTCTCCACTCTCCCACAACCTTCCCCCTTCCTCCTCAACCCCCTCAATGGCTAACTCCATCCTAGACTACATAAATGCTATCAAAGAGCTGGGCAGCCTCCCCCCTTTAACCCCTCTGAAATGGTTGATACCCTTGCTCATCTCTCAACCCTGAGGACCCTTAATTCCCAACAACTTGTGATGGAAAAACTAAGAAAAGTAGCGGAAGCTAGGAAAATTCTTGAGAAAAACCTTCTCATTCAAAAATTGGAAATTGAAGCCTCTCGGTGTCAGTTACCTGACCTTGAGGATATTGATAGGGGTGTTCCAGATATAGCAGACACCATTAATAGGGCCTTGGCCTAGGACCCTAAACTTCCCACTTGCAAAGAACTCATTGCACTCAATACTAAGGAATCCCCTACCCTACAAGGGGAAATGGGAAGACCTGAGATGGAGGAGGCAACAACAAACCCTCTACATGATTCCATTATTTTAGAGGCTTCTAGGGGAGACCCTGCTAGTGATGTCTCTTATACTACTAGCACCCCTATTATTGCCCTGAAGGCAGAGCCAACTGCAACTCAAGGTGTGGAATCCAACATAAACCCCTTCACTTCTATGAACATCAATTTTGAACAAGGGCTGACAGTTTCAAAAGATGGATTTACTATGGTTAAACACGGGCAATCCAAGAGAAAGAGATCTCCTAAAAATGACAAGGATAGTGCTAATAGGAAGGAATCCCTAGGTCCTAAACAAATCTCTAAGGCAAGGAAAAAGAGAGGTAGACCCTCCTCTTCTATTGTATTTGATGCTAACAATATAGAAAACAAGGAGGATTAGCACAAGTGTTTTGAGGGATTTAAATCCCAAACATGTGAATCATGCTAAAATGAATCTCTTGGAACATCAGGGGCCTTGAGGCCCTTGATCGGAAGTACATCATAAAGAGATTCCTTAATGCACACAAGAATATGGATTTCCTCCTCTTCCAGGAGCTAAAAGATGTGGGCTTCACCTTGCAAATTGGTCTCAAATATATCTGGAGGGAGGCTACCTCTTACTACACTGACCATACCAAAGGAAAAGGTGGCTCAGCTATACTCCTTAGTCCTAAATGGGCTAACAAAGTGGTTAACTAGGGACAATCCCCCTGTGTTAGGGCTATATGGGTCTTTATTCAGATGGGGAACCAGAGGTTTGGAATCTTCTCTATCTATGCCCCGAATGACTATAGAGAAAGGGGAGAACTATGGAACTGGCTAACAAGGCTAGAGGATATTCCTTGGATTATCAGGGGAGACTTCAATATGGTTGAATCGGCCAGTGATAAAAGAGGGGACAACAGATTTAAATGGAAGGGACTGGAAAGGCTTCAGTGGGATAGAATGATCAATAAACTGCATCTCTTTGACCCTATTGCTGGAAGAAAAGACAATTTGAACACTATATGGTACACCTGGTGCAACTATCAACAACTGAATTAAAGGATCTACTGCAAACTGGATAGGTTCTACTTCAATAAATCCCACTTTAAGATTGACAAAGGCCCTAATGGAGATCATTAATTAGGTCTCTCCATTTACCCTATCAAATAACCACCCAATAATCATGGGGATCGACCTCTCCCAAACTGCCTCCCCCTCCTCCTCTAGATGTCCCCCATTCATCCTCAATACTAGACTCCTAGAAGATGAGGACCTTCACTCTACCCTAGCCTTTATCAGACTGCTTGACAAAAAGAATATGAACTAACTCTCTAGTACAGATGAATGGAATGCAAATATTAAAACTTGGACCATCCTTTGTCAAATAGTTGTTGAAATGTGGCGACTGATCAGCAAAGTACTGTACACTCAGCATGTATCCTTGCCGGGGTCCGGGGCCAGGCCGGGCCCCGGGCAGGGGTTCAGGGGTGGCAGCCCCCGAGAAAAGCGGGGGTTCGGGGGCGGCAGCCCTTGAGAAAAAATTTTTTGCCGTTTTTCGTTGATGAAAACCGACATTGTAATAAAACCCTAAAAAGGCCGACTTTGTTTGTTGCCCTAAAAATGCATGTTATAAGCGGCTGGGATGCTTAAGGCATTGTAAGGTTGATGTACTATTTTTGCTGGATAATAAGAAAGATTGGACGACTGTGTATGGTGGACATAACCCATTCTGGGTGAACCACGTTAAATCTCTGTGTTATCTGTGTCTTGTTTTATTTCTTTATCTTTTGTATTTAAATCTGCATATAATTGTTAGTTCATATTTGCTTCGGATCTGCTTGAAACCCTAACAATTGGTATCAGAGCGAGGTTTTCTGTAAATTGGCAGGACTTTCAGATTTGAGTGGGAGCAATGGAGGATTCCAAATTCAAAGTCAAAAAGTTTAACGGCCAGAATTATCAGTTATGGAAAATGCAAATGGAGGATTACCTATATCAAAAGGATTTGTGGTGGCCATTGGAAGGAAAAGCAAAGAAACCAACCACAATATCAGATGAAGAGTGGGACATTTTAGATAGAAAGGCATTGGGATCCATTTGATTGTGCCTTGTGTCGTCTATAGCATTCAATATAATAGAAGCAAAAATTATTGTAGATTTGATGGCAACCTTGGCTAAGTTGTATGAGAAACCCTCGGCTTCAAATAAGGTATTTCTTATGAAGCATTTGTTTAATTTGAAAATGAGTGAGGGAGGATCTGTAGCGGAGAAGTTAAATGAATTTAATACAATTACCAGTCAATTGTCTTTGGTAAAAATTACCTTTGCAGAAGAGGTTAGGGCTCTCTTGATTTTATGTTCTTTGCCAGAAAGCTAGAATAGCTTGGTTATGGCTGTAAGTAACTCTGTCTCTGGTAAAAATACTTTGGTATTTGATGATATTGTTGGTGTTATCCTAAGCGAGGAAATGCGAAGGAAAAGCATAGGTGAGATTTCAACATCATCAGGAAGTGTTTTGAATGTGGAGAACAGAGGAAGATCAAAGGAAAGAGGAAAAGGCCCTGGGAATGAGAAGTCATGAGGGAAGTCAAAGAAAGGATGCTCTCAATCTAGAGGAAAGAAAGATTGCTGGTACTGCAGAAAGCCTGGTCATCTAAAGAAAGACTGTTGGTCTCAGAAAAACAAAGAAGGAGGCAAAAATGAAAATGACAGTAAGGAAGCTAATATTGCAAGTAATACTTTACAAGATGCTTTAATCTTATGTTTGGATAATGTTAATGATTCCTGGGTAATAGATTCTAGGGCTTCATTTCATGCTACACCCCATAGAAAATATTTTCTAGATTATGTTCAAGGTGATTTTGGACAGGTATATTTGGGTGATGATGAGCCCTGTCAAATTGTTGGAAAAGGAAAGATAAAGATCAAGTTGCAGAATGGTAATGACTGGTTTCTGCAGGAGGTAAGACATGCTCCTAATTTAAGAAGAAATTTAATTTCTGCAGGGCAACTAGGTAGTGAAGGTTGTATAGTTACCTTCTCAGACAGTATGTGGAAGGTCACTAAAGGATCATTAGTAGTAGCTAAAGGTGTGAAGGTAGGCACATTATATCTGTGTACTGGTAACACTTACTCCACCTTAGCTGTTACAGATAAAGTTACTACAGGGACAACAACAATAAATGTTGCAAGAATAGATTCGATAATGTGGCACCATAGGCTTGGGCACATGAGTGAGAAAGGGATGAAAATCCTTCACTCTAAAAATCTATTGCCAGGACTAAATAAGATTGATTTAGAGTTCTGTGAAAACTGTGTTTATGGTAAATAGAAAAGAGTCAGATTTCTCAAGGTTGGGAAAGAGAAGAAGAGTGAGAAGTTAGAGCTTGTACATTCAGATGTATGGGGACTGGCTCAGGTATCATCTCTTGGTGGCTCTTGTTATTATGTTATTTTTATTGATGACTCAACCAGAAAAACATGGGTATATTTCCTAAAACAAAAATTAGATGTTTTTGAAACTTTTAAGAAATGGAAAGCTTTGGTTGAGAATGAGACAGGAAAAAAGTTGAAGTGTCTCAGATCGGATAATGGAGGTGAGTATTGCAGTAAAGCATTTGAAGATTACTGTTCCTTAAATGGGATTCGAAAGCAGAAGACAGTTCCAGGAACTCCATAGGAAAATGGTGTGTCACAGAGAATGAATAGGACCATCATGGAACATGCAAGGAGCATGAGATTGCATGCTGGATTGCCCTTACATTTTTGGGCAGATGTTGTACATACTGCTGTCTATTTGATAAATAGAGGACCTTCAACCCCTTTGGATGGTGGTATTCCAGAGGAGGCATGGACTGGTAAAAAGGTAAATTATTCTTTTCTAAAAACTTTTGGTTACGAAGCTTTTGTCCATGTTGATAAAGAAAACAGAACCAAGCTTGATGCTAAATCTCAGAAATGTACCTTCATTGGATATGGGATAGATGAATATGGCTATCGGTTATGGGATTTTGAAAATAAGAAAATAATTAGAAGTAGAGATGTTATATTCAATGAGAAGGTTATGTATAAAGAACAGTTGCAGGAAAAGAAGCATGAACAGGACAAACAAGAATATGTGGTGTTGGATGAGATTCCTGAAAATGAAATGCCACGGGTACCTGATGCTCAGCAACAACAGATTGTCCCACAAACTCCTGCAAGTGTTAGACATTCTACGAGGACAAGTAGACCCCCTGAAATATTTTCTCCTTCTTTATATTCTATTTTATTAACGGATTCTAGTGAACCAGAAGAATATGAAGAAGCAATGCAGGTAGATGCCAAACAACAGTGGGAGCTAGGCATGAAAGAGGAGATGGACTCCTTGATGAAAAACAAGACTTGGGACTTAGTCCCTTTACCTACAGAAAAAAGAGCCTTGCCTAACAAATGGGTTTATCGGCTAAAGGAGGAGGAAGGAGGTCAGAAAAGATATAAGGCCAGACTTGTGGTAAAAGGTTTTGCACAGAAAAAGGGTATAGATTATGATGAAATATTTTCTCCAGTTGTAAAAATGACTTCAATTAGAACTGTACTTAGTCTTGTGGCTGCAGATGATTTACATCTTGAAAAATTAGATGTCAAAACAGCTTTTCTCCATGGAGATCTGGAGGAGGAAATTTACATGTTGCAACCACAGGGATATGAGGTCAAAGGTAAGGAGAACTTGGTGTGCAGGTTGAAGAAAAGTCTGTATGGCCTAAAGCAAGCACCCTGACAATGGTATTTAAAATTTGATAGTTTCATGGCTGAACACGGTTATCATAGATGTCATTCTGATCATTGTGTATATTCTAAGAGATTTGATAATGGCAGTTATATTATCCTGTTGCTTTATGTTGATGACATGCTTGTTGCTAGGTCTAACATGCAACATATAAATGATCTTAAATAGAAATTAGCCAAGTCATTTGCTATGAAGGATTTGGGTGCAGCTAAGCAAATTCTCGGTATGAGGATTACACTGGATAGGAAAAATAGAACCTTGAATTTGTCCCAATGTGAGTATATAAAGAAGGTGTTGAAAAGATTTAACATGCAGGATGCAAAAGCAGTTAGTACACCTTTGGCTAGTCATTTCAAATTGACTAAGGAGATGTGCCCAAAGGCACAGGAAGAGGTTAATAAAATGTCTAACATCCTGTATTCATCAGCTGTTGGTAGTCTGATGTATGCAATGGTATGCACAAGGCCAGATATTGAACATGCAGTGGGAGTTGTGAGCAGGTTTATGAGTAATCTGGGTATGGAACATTGGAATGCTGTAAAATGGATTATTCGGTATTTGAAAGGAACTACTACGAAGGCATTATGTTTCAAAGGATCTAATGCTGCTCTAAGTGGATTTGTTGACTCTGATTTGGATGGTGATATTGATTCACGGAGGAGTACTACAGGGTATGTTTTCATTATAGGGGGAACTGCAGTCAGTTGGATTTCTAGGCTGCAAAAGGTTGTTGCACTTTCAACCACTGAAGCTGAGTATGTTGCTGCCATAGAAGCCAGCAAAGAAATGATTTGGTTGCAATATTTTATGAAGGAATTGGGTCAGACACAAGAGGATAGCCCATTATATACTGATAGCCAGAGTGCCATTCATCTTGCAAAGAACTCTACTTTTCATTCAAGGACAAAGCACATTCAGCTCAGGTACCAGTTCATCCGGACTGTTTTGGAGGAGGGTCAGTTACAGCTTGAGAAGATTCACACAAGCGAGAATCCTGTCGATATGTTCACAAAGATAGTTCCACAGGAGAAGCTAATTTCTTCATCAGTTTTTGTTGGTCTTCTTGATTAATAATTGTGGAATTTATACCAGTCAAGTCCTAGTGTTTTATCCAGCAGATGTTGCATGTACAGTGGTGTCGTGTAGTATCAGTCTCCAAGTGGGAGATTGTTTGGTGTGGAGCCTGATCAGTCTCCAAGTGGGAGATTGTTGAAATGTGGCGACTGATCAGCAAAGTACTGTACACTCAGCATGTATCCTCGCCGGGGTCAGGGGCTGGGCCGGGCCCCGAGCAGGGGTTCAGGGGCTGCAGCCCCCGAGAAAAGCGAGGGTTCAAGGGCGGCAGCCCCCGAGAAATTTTTTTTTGCCATTTTTCGTTGATGAAAACCGACATTGTAATAAAACCCTAAAAAGGCCGAGTTTGTTTGTTGCCCTAAAAATGCATGTTATAAGCGGCTGGGATGCTTAAGGCATTGTAAGGTTGATGTACTATTTTTGCTGGATAATAAGAAAGATTGGACGACTGTGTATGGTGGACATAACCCATTCTTGGTGAACCACGTTAAATCTTTGTGTTATCTGTGTCTTGTTTTATTTCTTTATCTTTTGTATTTAAATCTGCATATAATTGTTAGTTCATATTTGCTTCAGATCTACTTGAAACCCTAACAATAGTGGGTAAAAAGAAGGCCAAGGATGCTAGGAGGATAGAAAGATTACTCCAGAAGGATCTATATACTGTGGAAATGAATCTTCAGAACTCCCCTAATGATGAGAACCTCACTTACACTCTGATGACAGTCAAAGATCACCTTAGGAAGTTTCAAAACCAAAAAATTAAAGGACTAAAAACCAGGTCCAAACTAAATTGGTTGGACTCGGGAGACAAGGGTTCCAAATTCTTCTTCCATATGCTCAAAGTTAAGGAGGCTAAAGAGAATATCAATGCTATATGGGACAACAACACTCATATCACAAACTCCTAGGGGATCCTAAAATGCTTCTCCCACTATTATCAGAACCTTTTTACCTCAGATGAAGTAAATGGCGACCATAAACATGCTAGAGAGCTCATAAAGCAATTGACCCCACTGAAACTTAATGATGAGGACTTTGAGTTTGTAGGAAATTTCTATGGCTATCTCCTCTATGGGTAATGACAAATCCCCTGGACCAAATGGATTCCAAGTGGAGTTTTATAAGAAAAACATTGAATGGATTGTAGGAGACCTTCATGACCTATATCTGGAGGCTATTTCCAAAGGAATCCTAGGCAAAGAGATCAACTAAGGGCTTATCAAGCTCATCCATAAGGAGGGAGATAAGACCTTGAATAAGAAATGGAGGCCTATCATGCTACTAAATGTATCCTATAAAATTCTGGCCAAAGTAGTAGCAAATAGGTTATAAAGAATACTACCAAAAATTATTAGCCCTACCCAAATAGGCTTTGTTAAAGGCAGGTTTATCCTTGAGAACTCGGTGACCTTCTGGTAATCTCTTGAATGGGAAAAGGTCTCCGACCAAAATGGGGCTATGCTATTAATAGACTTTGAGAAGGCATACAACAGGATAAAATGGGGATTCATAATTTAGACGCTAGCTATTTTGGGCTTCCCGGAGTCCTTCTACAAGATTGTTTAGACACTACTTAGTGATGCCAATGCAGTTGTGGAAGTAAACGGATTAAAATCTGATAACATCATTCTCTCTAGATCAATCAAACAGGGGTGTCCTCTTGCCCTAGCCCTATTTGTCCTGGCTGCGTATGCTATGCACTATATACTAAAGGACTTCAGCCTATCCCCTAGGGTCAAAGGAATTTCACTCCCTAACAAAGAAGAAATCATTAATATCCAGCTTGCGGATGACACAACTATTCTATTCTCCTTGGAGGAGGAAAACCTAACACATCTTCTTCACAACATTGAGATATTCTGCAAAGCCTCAAGCACTATAATAGCCCTTCATAAATCTACCTTACTAGGATGGACTCACTCCCCTCCTATCTGGTTGTCTAACTTTGATCTAAAGTGGGGAGGCCTAGATACCATAATAAGACACCTCGGAATCACCTTCTCTATCTCCCCTAACTTGAAAGAAATGTGGGACCGGTTTAGAAATAAGGTTGACAAGAAGCTCTCAAAATGGAACCGGAACTTCCTATCCCTAGCAAGTCATTTTTTAGGTTTGTCAGAAACTATTATCTTCATATAACATATACTTCTCCTCAGCCTGGTTATTCAGCAATTACCAGTTCAACTACATACAAAAATGAATCAAGAACTTCCTCTAGTCAGATGGGAAGGGTAAAAGGAAGAAACATGCTGTCAAATGGGATTGGTGTATCATATCTAAGATACAGGGAGGTATGGGCCTCAAAGACCTCAAACTTCAAGGAACTGCTCTAGCTGCCAAATGGATTTGTAAAGCCCTTCATGGAAATGAACCCTAGAAAGTGCTTGTTAGAAACAATATTCAATGCTCCACCCCAAAAATTGGAAAAAAATGGAAGAACCCATTGGAGACCTGACTGCTGGGAATTTTGAGGTTTCCCCTACAAGGTCAGAAGTCTTCAAGTCTATATGGAAGGCTTGGAACCATGTTAGACAATACATCAAAAATAAAAACATCCTAGATCATAAGGGCTCTCTCAATCTAGGAAGGTCTATATGGTGGAATACTCTGCACAATGGGAAACAAATTGCCTATCTCTAGGGGTGCTCTACCCTCAAATGGCACAACCAGGGAGTGATCACATTTGAATAGATTCTAGAAGATGGCATTTTGATCTCCTATGAATCTCTCAGCTCTAAATTCAACCTTCCCCTCTCCCAGGCCAGAACCTAAAGTATCCTTAAGTCCATACTTGCTCCCATTCTTCCCTCTCCTTTCCCGTCCTCTCCCTCCCCTCTAGCCTCCCTCTGCTGGATAAATGGCTATCGCCTCCTGTTAACTAAGGCCAAAATGATTTACTCGGCCCTTTCTGACTCTATGGATATCCTTGACCACCTTAACAGCTCCTAGAACCTATCCTGGGGTTCAAAACAATGGCATACTAGCCTCTTGAGATTTTGGTCTAATCCGACTAAACCAAAAAGGAATTTTTTTTCTTGGAGACTCCTGCTTCACAAACTGCCACTTAAGGATAGCAATGGTGACCCCCTACTATGCAAATTTTGCCATATCCCTAAATCTGCATACCACATTTTTTTAATTATCATTTTGCCAAAGAAGTCTGGAATCTATTTGGTATCTCACTTAATAACAATTGTTTTACAGTTGATGAGATGGTATTTGGTTATGTTAGAGGTGGAAAGAAACATGCTAATCTTTTCTGGTCTACTCTCTCCTTGGAAATTTTGTGGATCATTTGGAAATTTAGGAATGATGATGTGTTTAATGGAAAGAGTAGGAACCTCACTGAGTCTCTTAGGAGACTCATCCACTACCTTGTTGTTATGTAGGTCACAGTGGTACTAAGACTGGAGGAAGAAAAATTTGACAGGTGGCTAAAGAATGGAACTACCCTCGTCTTCATTAGAGAGCTCTCACATGGCTTCACTTGGGATCGCATGGGAAGCAACAAAACTCATTTTGAACAGGGGTTGATGAGATTCATGCAAGAGATGGAGGCACGACAACAAAGAGAAGACTTCATTGAGCTGGAGCTAAAATTACTACCCTCCCACCCCTTCAGAGATTAGTTTGTTGAATTAAATGTGTTGGTCTGGTGTGAGGAAGAGCTAGGTTGGACTGCATGGCTCCCCCCCATGGGTGACAACAATGATCCTAATTCCTCTTTTGTGTTTAGTTAGCTGTATACCCCATGATGCATTTTGATAGGTCTATCATTTTTGTATTATTTTGTAACTCAGTTCCAAGGTATATGAACTTATATCATGACTCGTGATCCCGCTTGATATAGCTCCTACAATTTATGTTTTAACTCTATAGCTGGCTACAAGGTGTCCAACCAAGACTCTCAAATTTTGTAACTGTTGTTTATATAATGCTTAATAGAATTTTGTTTTTGTATTTATGCATGCATTAAGGGGGATTATTACATTAAAGGGGAGTATGAGCACATGAGTAAATATGTTGTGTATGCACACTTAGCGGTATTATATTACTCTAAATTTTCTAAGTGTGTCCATCAATGCCAAAGTGGGAGATTATTGGCTTGATGATGATTGTAGTGTATTCATCACTTGTTGTCATTGATGAAACACTCTCACACACACATATATGATTACATTAACTACCGATGTAACTTCAATTGGTTTACACTGTTAATCGGTATGTTTAAGGCTTATCTCTAACCGGTACATTATGTCAACCAGTATGTGCTTAAGAGATAACTTGTGGTTACACTAAGTTGACATCAAAATGAAGATAAAGATTAAGATGGAGATCAAGCAAAAGATTCCAGGACAATGGATCACATGCTTTGTTCCAACTGGTATTGACTGTTCTAATCGATATATGATTTTGTGATGAGTTACCAGCACCAACTTCTTGACGATCATTTTTGTGATGAGTTATGACTACTTGTCTAGATACACTGCACCTAGGAAATTGCATTTTGATTTCCTTAGGCTAAGATAAGATTTGAATGTCTATTTAAAGACATCTTAGTGAATCATTTGAAACTGATAGAGAATGATGGTATGTGAATATTGATATGCATCAAGAGTGAAAGATTTTACTGAAGAGTGATAAGTGTTAAGATGAAGAGCAATGTTGAATGTACTTAGAAGGACGTGATCAAGCAAATATTATGCTACTCAGAAAACATCAATCCATTCTTGGTGTTTTCTAATCAGTACAATAGATTTAAATCCCCTAACTAGGTAAGCTCTAGCAAGCTTCATTGCACAAATCCTCTAACAAGGTGATCCATTAGTTTGGATTCTCAAATCCTCTAGCAAGGTTACTCTTAACAAGGTAGTACTCTTAACAGGGTATAAGCTTCTAATCAAGCTTGGGATCTCTAACAAGATTCACTCCTAGCAAAGCACTTTGTAAGGCCTTAACCAGTTAGTTATCTATTACTGCAGATAGTTAACTTGTACATTCCATCTCACCATGGTTTTTACCTATTTGGGTTTTCCATGTATAAAATACTTGTGTTATGGTGGATACTTTACTTTTTGTGGATGTTGTTTTATCATTTTGGATAGCATGTATTTTGTTTAAATGTTTGGTTAAGTTCATCTACCAGTTAGTGTTTGAAGTAGTATTTTATTTGGTGTCAATGATTTGGTCCTCCCTCTCAGTGCTTTTCAAGTCTGTCAGTGTGCTCCATTATCAACTTTTGATTCATATAAGACTATGTGACAAACTATTAATGTAGGTGGCTCCTTGAGTAATTTTCTTTATGGGTAGTGATAACGCTCCTAGTTTTGATGGTATCCCCTATGAGTTATAGAAAGTTTTGTGGGAAATTGTTGATCTAGAACTCTTTTAATTTGATCTAAAAGTTTGCAATTCTTGATACCTTTTCTATATTATTAATAAAGAAATATTAAATCCATACCTATGTTTGGTGATCCTAAAAAAAAAATACAACTAGTAGCTAGTCATGTTTCTAAACATTTCTTACAAAATCATCTTCAAAATTCACCTCCTCATATAATTTGTCTTAAGCAAATAGGATTCATCAATACCAAATATGTCTTGAATAATATTCCATTGTATTTTGGAAGGGTATGGAATGAACTCATCACTTTCAATAAAAATATATTTTAATAAAAAAATAATATATTTCACCAAAGCCTATCATCATATCGAATGGCCATTCATTCTTTCCAAGATCCAAGCATTTGGATTTTACCACATGTTTCATTGTTCTATTCAAATGTTGTGTATAAATATATCTACTTGATTAACCATTAATGGTAGGTGTTTAGTACAAAAATTAGGATTCACAAGCTTAGCCATGTAAAGTAGGAATTAAATTATTACAGGCACATCAAATTAAAACGAGAATGAACTCAATAGATTTGACCTCAATTCTAATAGATTCAACCATAAATATTTATCCAATCTAGAATACTGTACTCTAAGGGCCTTCTTAAGAGCATACATATTCTTCTTCATTCTACACACAAAATCTAATTTGTTTGAAAATTGAAACCCTTCTAGTTATTTAATGTAGAGCTCTTCTTGTAACTCTCCATTTAGAAATGTCGATTTCAAATCCATCTAAGCTTGAAATTATTTAAAGTTTATAACACCATTACCGCATAAAAATGAGTATATGATTTATACTACCCACAAGTAATAATTATTACCAAGCTAGATAGAATTGAGAGTGTCTTAATACTATTCAAACTCTTACAACACTATTGTGGCTAAAAATGTGTAGTTAAACTTGTCATAATAATTTATGAGTCATGATCTATTGTTTCCAAATCCATGACATAAAAAAAGTTGAATATTCAAAAACAAACTACAACCAAATTCCTAAACTATTGCCTCTAATCTTGTTACTTTTGACTGAGTCAACTTCTAGTAAAAATGTATTCTTTATTATTGCGAATCTCTTTAAATAATTTATAGGTTTCATGCTTATCCTTTTCAAATTTTTATATCATTTTGAAAATCTGAATTTCATTAATAAATGAGGGGGATATCTATATTTTATTGAATTTTTTTTTATGCAGTTTCCAACCACAACTAAATGTTGACAACTACCAACTTGTTTATTCTTCTTTTCAACTGCATGGATGAGTCAAATCTCTCACAAACAATATTTTAATCCTTCCAAGATAATTAATATTTAATTGTGTATGGTGAATACTAAACCTATTTGTAAACCCTAAGTGACCCAAAGGCTAGTATACATATACAAACTTATCCAAAAAGAAATCAAAAGAGCTCTAAATCATGAAATGGAAATATAATAAACAAAAGTTATGCCTCACATAATGATTTTATTGACTTCATTGTTCTCCTATCCTCTAAGATGTTGTGAATATGATGTGATTTCTCTTAGCTTTAAGCACTAGCACAAGATGACATAAAAGTGATGCAATGAATAATGGAAGCAATAATGTAAACCCTAAAGAAACTTTTGGATTATGTAAGTACATTCATGTTGTATTTGATGTACAATGAGAAGAACAAGCCTCTTTTATAAAAATAATCAGGAATATCAAGGGCTTAGATTAAGAGCTTAAATAATGAATACCCATGATTTCATAGTTAGAAGAGAATCAATAAGATTAAGAGGTTAATTTGAATGGAGAGATGAGAGTAAAATGTGGGAGAGAGTGAATAAGACTAAGAGGTTATTTCAAATGAAAGGCTAAGCTTAGGTGTTGGGTTGACTTTTTTGGTTTAGTGAATGTGGACATTTGAGAAAGGTGAATGTGAATAAAGAGGAATAAGACACTTGTAACGTGACTACAAATTGAGAGTATGATCCACATGAATAAGTTGAAGTGCTAGGATTAGAGAGAAGAGGATAATGAACTAATTAAATAAATAAAATTATTTATTTAATTAATAAAGGAAAAAGGTGGGGTTAGAAATAACTATATAAATAATAAATATTTATTCAACTATAGGAAATATAGGTCTAATTAATAGAGGAAAATAATGGTAAAATAATTATATAAATAATAATATTTATTTAATTAAGGATATTTTTTAGGTGTCCACATTTTCCCCCTCTTTGAGAAAATTTAGGTTATTCCATTGTTCCAAAGAATAAAATGTTAACTAATAGATTCCCCAATAGGGAGGCCGTATGCCCTCTCAAGAGATTGGTAAAAAAATTAGAAAATTTTAAGCAATATATTGATATGAAAGAGGAGAGCTAGTCAACAATTAGCATAAATAGGGTTTTGGAATAAAACAAGGCCAAAATACGACAATTAAAGTCCTAAGGGATGATGACAAGTTAATAGGGACAATTAAGGATACAACACCTATAAATAATAACTTAGGGTATAATTATCCTCATTTGCATCATTCATATTTAGTGATTTAGCCAAAAGTGAAGAACAACAAAGTGAGAGAAGAGATGGCAAAAAATTTGTTGCCAAATCATAGGTTTCAGTGTGTGTGATGATTTGAGTAGCCCGAGGACTATGTTGAGTAGGTATGTATCTATCCCTCATGTCATTAGGATATCATTAATGCATCATAACTATGGTAGGAAGTCAATTTTACCATGCACAAAATGATATATTTTGTGCATTTTAAGATAGAAGTTGCACATTTGGCACAAAAACAACTCATTTGAGGCATTTTTTTGAACGTATGTGTATTGTTCCATATATGCTAAGAAATGTTGCACTTTTCTTAGTTTTGTTTAACCTTCACATATGTGTTTTTTTGTTGTGCATATGTGTGGTATTATTGTGCATATGATAAAACTATGAAAATGACAAGGGAAAGTATGCTTATGTTGAGAAGTTGGGATTTTGAAAGCTAAAGATACACAATTAAAACAAACATAGTAGATAGGGTTTACTATCCAATTGATTGACTTGAATAGTTAAGAAAGTTTGACTAACTAATTAGGTTTGACAAGGTGCTTGCTTAGTAGAAACAATGGTTGTTTTGATTGTAGGTTGATCTACCTATGTTGATGTCTCATGAGAGGTATCCTCCTACCATGGGAGCTTCACTATCTAGGCAATATTATATCACATGCATTCATATTGGGGGGGGGGGGGGGTTAATATCCTAGAAATGAGGGTACAATATATTGCCTATCGATGAAAATAGAGGGATTTTTAATTCCGGCTATGAAAAATACAATAATTGGTGAAAATAGGGGGGCTTTTAATTTAGGATGTGTATTGAGAGGGGGTGACAAAAAATAAGTTTAGGGCAATATTTTTTGAAAATAGGGGGATTCTTTAATATGCCATGAACACACATGCTATAACCCAGGTTTACTAAGTGAAGCTTTTGTGCCTCCTACCCAAGGAATGTGACCCAATCTATCTAAGATGGACCATGATATACTTATCTCTCTAGGGTTATGGCATGCTACTTTTATGCCCGAGGTTAGGGCTAACATAGGGATGCTAATAATGCTAGTTGATAGATGGCATAGTGAAGCATGAATCATTTCAATTACCCCTCATCGAGATTTCTATGATGCTAGAGGATGAATGGTTGATTATGAGGATTCTAATAGTTGGGTAGCTTGTTGTATATATGATTGTGTAGGCAATGAGGGTGCCCTATGATGGGCATTTAATGATTATTATTTGAAGATGAAGAGAGGAAAGGTTATTTGGAGGGATATGTTAGAATATTTTGAACCACTACCATCGATATTAGTTGGAGTAGTTGGGAGCCTCATATATCTAGGTAGGTGGTCACAAAAGCTATCTACAAGCTAGGGATGCACATTGGATCTTATAATCATGGATTGGACTCTATTTTCTTGGGGTCCTTTCTTATTATCCCACCTTTAACATTATCTTCATCAATTTGTCTATGATAGTGGAGCGAGTCTAGCATCAAGAGTAACTCTAGTTCATGTTTGGGCCTAGGACCATGTAGCGATTATGAGGCTAGTATCAATGAGGTATATTGGTATAGGACAACCCTATGTAAATATGTACAATGCTAGTATATCCCAACCCTAGTTGGGTAAGATAGAATACTAGTGGCATATTTTTGGTGATGTTAATACAATGATATGCAGGCCATACATAGACTACGAGGACTAGGATGATGATGATGATGATGATGAAATTATTTTTTTTAGAATCGTTATTTGATTGGGAGGACCCCATATGTCATATATCAAAATCTACTAGACATGGTACTTTGACAATTTGGATGGATACTACGCCAACCTTTGGGTTTAGGAGTGTTTGATGGCCTTAGAAAAGTTTAGAGCACTAGTGCAACCATCATGGCCTATGCTACGACACATTGTAGATGCATGGATAACACAAGATTTTTCAACATGGTTCACAACTCATCCTTTTCCATGATTGACCATTTGCCTGGATCTGCCTCCTTGATTTGAGGATGGATGATGATGAGCCCCAACCAAGAAAGGTGTGGAGGAGGAAAGAGTAGATGAAGGGGGATGTATGAGGGAATGGAGGAGGTAGATATGATAGAGGACAAGGAAGGGGAGTTGTGTTGAGATAGGTACCTATCTATTAGGTGGGATTACCACCTAGATTGCCTAGAGGATGAAGGAGACAACAAAAAATGACACCATAGGATCAAACTTGAGTGTAGCTATAGATACAACCACAATCACAGGGAGAGGCAGATGCAATACATATAGATAGATTGCAGCCCTATAGGCACAACATCGAGACAAAGATTCTTAGATTGGGGTGTTGCATGTAGAGATAGTAGTTAGATATGGATAGATAGTTGCTAGGGATGTTGAGATAGTATCCTTGTGGAGGTAGTTTGAGTATCTAATATGGGAGAGAGAGAGAGAGAGAAAGATAAGACTATAGCACAATATGGGAAAGTAGAGGCTACCTTATAGTGGGCACAAGTAGTGGCATAGGAGGAAACTATTGGGATAGTATGGGAGGTCATTTAGGTGGGTTAGGAAGAACTATAGTACCAAAAGCTATATGCGTTGGTGGTACCACCTGAAGAGGGGAAAATTGGTTAAAGGTTAGTTGCATAAACTAGAACATGAAAGTAATAAATCATTCCAAACAAGCAAATAACATTTTATAGCTTTCTTTTCCCTCCTCTAATTGAGCTAGAAATGGAAATGTGCTCAATTCTCCAATTAATTTTCTCCTATGATGATGGATTGTGGATTTCTCTCTACTACACAACAAAGATTAGTGATTTGATTTGGATGAGTATGTGTCATGAAATTTAGGCATTATGAGGGTATAATGGATGATTTTGATCCCAAATGGACAACATAAGAATACAATGAAAGTGGATTATGTGTGAGGAGAGGGAACTCCAATTTATAGATTGGAGGGGCCCAAAATGGATGGCTAGGATCAAAGATGAATGGAGGGTTAGGATTGAAGGAAGGCGGAAGAGGATTTTAGAGGACATGTGGGAGATCCAAGAGATTTTCCATAAAGACATTTCTTATCTCCACACTTCTCAAGGACATGGAGGAGAGTTCCTCAAGTACCTTGGGAAGAGAGGAAAAGAATATTAAATTCCTTAGAAGAAGACAAAGAGAATTTAAAATTATCAAATAACTAATATTCAATATTTAAACATGTGTTGGTGTAAATAATTATTCATCATGGATATTATTACACTTTACTTAAGTTTACTTAGGAAATGAATTTCATATTATTTTGGGTATGAGACACTTGGCTATTTGTGCCACATTGGGATAGTGTGTGTAGGAGAATTTCCACCCTTTATGGTGTTGATCTTGTTGTTACACTCCACATTCAGTGGGCGATCCACCTCATGTGGACTATTATATTGTTTCTCCTACCTACCCACACCTATTTCCTACCTACCCTTTTTTTCTTATTGAACCATATGTCATGTTTGTGTGCTCACATATCCAGATAGCCTTGTCTATATAAGCAGGCTCATGTTCATTATATGTAATGATTGATGATCCAATTGATCATATTTTCATCTTCATAGAATACAGTTTATTTCTATCATATATTTTGTCTCTCTTATTTGTTATTTCCATTGCCTCTTGATCTTGGAAAAATCTCACATGGTATCAGAGCCATTAGAGTGTCATTGGTTTGCCAATTGAGAGAAATTTGATGCTATTTGGGGTTTGCAATTTGGAGCTTTCTACTGTAGGTTATTATTGAAGCTTGATGGATCAAATCTGAGGTTACCATTAGATTGAGGAGGTCCAAGAAAGTCAGTTTTACCTTTTGTTTCATCCAAATCGGACTTCGAAGGCCAAATCTAGAGGCATTTGAAGTTTGAAGCTGCAACGGAAATTTTCTAGAAATTATAATTTTGTAGGCAACTTTCAAATAGCGATATCTCACTCATCCAGACTCCTTTTTTCGAGCAATTTTTTTTGTTTTGTGGTATAATTTCATGATCTGTACAATGGTGTAGGATTTTTCTGATTTTCCGATATAGGTTTTTCAGAAATCGCAAAATCCCAATTTTTACAACTTTGGAGGCTTTGTTTGGGGTCATACGACCTCATTTTTAGGTGCCATTTTTTTTGAAAGTGCATAATTTTTTGTCTACTTTCATAATCTACCAATTGTTTGCAGTGATTTTGAGTAGAAATTGTGCTTTCAGTATTTGGTCATTTCTGGCCTATTTGGTACTTGTATTTTGCTTGGATCTTAGATTAGATCACTAGCAGTATTTGTTGAAGTCTCTTAGATCTCATTTTGAGAAGTTGTAAATTGAAATCAGAAGTCCACTTTCACTTGTTTTTCAAGTGGCCCATTGTATATGCACTAAGTATAAAGTGCCAAAATCACCATTTTTGGGGGGGTTTCTTGATTGAGTATTTTGGGGGGGTGTCTTGTGTGATTGTGCCTCTCTCTATCTTGTGTTTTTTAATTTTTGGTGCTATGGGTTCTCCTAAATATCAACTTTTAACTCCTCATAATTATGCATCATGGAAGATTAAGGCATGGAGTAAACTAATGGAAAAAGGACTCATTCATTATGTAAATGAAACTATAACATCACCACCTGATCCTAAGGCTAATACTAATGCTCAAATTGAATGGATTACTAAGAATGCTATGGCACTTGGAACTCTTAGAAAGTATGTATCAGATGACCTCATTTTTCACATTGATAAGTGTACAACAATTAAAGAGGATTGGGATATTTTTCAGAAATTGTATAGTCAAGTTGATGAGATTAAAGGCTACAAGCTTGATAGTGAACTCACAAATTTGGATCCCAAGGATTTTGATACAATCCAAGATTATGTCACAAAAGCAACTGAGCTAAGAGAAAAGCTAAAGAATTATGGAATTGACATAAAAGATGCTCAATCAGTTTATAACTTGTTAAACAAGCTTCCTTCAGAGTATGCAGCCTTTGTATCTAGCTTTCACACCCATAGGTTAGCTCAAGGTTCCTCATACACTTATCCCTCATTTGATTCATTCACGAAGATATTGATATTTGAGCAATCTAAGTTGACCACGATGGGGATTCTCAAATCTTCAAACTCACAAGCTTTAGTGGCTAACAAAGGGAATCAAAGTAATCAAGGAAAAGGCAAGAATCAAAAGCAACCTAAGTCAAAACCACAACAAGATGGAGCACAATCTTCCTCTCCACAACAAGGTGATTCACCATTCTCACCTAAGAGGAAATCATATAAGGACAATCTTTTTTGTGGATATTGCAAGAAGTCAGGAGATGATGAACATCATTGTTATAAGAAGGATATTGATGAGTTGAAGAATCTTCTTGAGAAGAATAGAATCAAACTACTTTCTAGAATTTCTACATCGGCTTCTTCTTCCAAGGATAAAGGAAAGGGACAAGCTCTTTGTGTTACTACAAGTCATGATTTAGGTAGATGGCTTCTAGATTCAGGGGCTTCTCATCATATGGCATCTTCGTAGTCTATGTTTTCTACATTTGAGCCTTGCCACATGCCACATATTTTGATGGGCAATCATAAATACATGTATGTGATTGGGAAAGGATCTATTGCCATCGGGGATAACTCCTTCAATGATGTGTTGTGTGTACCCCACTTTATAAATAATCATCTTTCCATCTATCAAATCACACATGGGGCAACTAGGAAAATTGTTGAGTTTACACCTAATTCAGTTATCATTGACTTGGAGAGTGGAGCTATCATTGCGACTGGGGTGGTTGATCATGCATCTTAGTTGTACTCTTTTTAAGATTTTGGTCCTATTGATGATGTTGATTCTTCCTATGTTGGTCCTTCTATTGATATCACACCACCTATTGCACCTGATGATGCAGCTAGTGTGACAGTTTTGCCTTCTTATGATTCAATGCAGCAGGATATTTCATGTCTTCTAGCTTCAATTGATTGGGATGCCTACTTGAGAGACATTGTAGGTTTTTTTGTGGAGTCCTACATTATAGATTTGGGAGACACCATTTATGAAGATGATCCTTCTTTGATTGTTGCGAGGGATCACTTTGACCCTCTTATGCATTTTCTACATGATCAATCTTTATAGGTTGACATGATTGTGGATACTTTTGTACAACACTTGGAGGAGGTCTCTTTATCTTTTGAGGAGACATGTGATTCTTTGGATATTTTTCTACATTCATCTCCACTAGATCTTGGAGTGCCTTTTTCTACAGTGTGGCACAGTTTACCACCTTTGGAGGGGGTACCTTTCAGCATCGACATTGGGAAACTTGAGCAGTTTTTAGAGATTCCTTTCATCATGAGTATTTTTTCTTTATCTTCCCTTCATGGTTGGGGAGACTTTATGGATACACCTTTGGTTTTGTTTCTTCCTAAGGGGAGGAATGTGGTTCGACGTTCATGGAGAAGTTTCTTAATTCATCTTTGAGCTTCTATAATTGGTGTAGATTCCACATTGAGGGGGGGCTTCCTAGTCTCTCTTCTTCTTCTCTCATATGGGGGGGACTTTTTCCTCACATTGGGTTTTGTCCTTCACATACTTCTATGAGAGTTCTTTGTATCTAGTTTTCATCTCTCTTTTGGGGAAGGGTTTTTTCCCATTGGGGTTTTCTCTCTTTCCCCGCTTTGTGAGAGATTTCATTGCATTGGTTTGCATGCATTTGCATTTGTACATGGGTACCTAACATAGCCTAGTAGGTAGGACCCATCTTGCATTGCTTAGTTGCATTGTAGACTTAAGTGCATTCCCCTAAGTTGCACTTAAGGGGGGGTGTTGGTGTAAATAATTATTCATCATGGATATTATTACACTTTATTTAAGTTTACTTAGGAAATGCATTTCATAGTAGTTTGGGTATGAGACACTTGGGTGTTTGTGCCACATTGGGATAGTGTGTGGAGGAGAATTTCCACCTTTTATGGTGTTGATTTTGTTCTTACACTCCACATTCAATGTGTGAATCATCTCATGTGGACCATTATATTGTTTCTCCTACCTACCCACACCTATTTCCTACCTACCCTTGTTTCTTATTGAGCCACATGTCATTTTTGTGTGCTCACATATCCATATAGCCTTTCCTATATAAGCAGGCTCATGTTCATTGTATGTAACGATTGATGATCTAGTTGATCATATTTTCATCTTGATAGAATACAGTTTATTTCTATCATCTATTTTGTCTCTCTTATTTGTGCTTTCCATTTCATCTTGATCTTGGCCAAATATCACAACATGTCTTCAATCACTTAAACATATGTCACCAGAACTAACAAAACCCAAAACAAACCACCTAAAAATGATAATTTCCTAGTAATCCTCACCTACAAAAAGGAAACATAAAGTCAATAAAGAGCACATCTATACAATAATAAAACAAAACAAAACATATCTTTTAAAAAAATTATTTTATAGTTTCACATAACACTATTGTTTATATAGATCTTCTTCTAATTAAACATGTACCGCCAAGACTAGTAAAAGTAAAAAATATCTTAAAAAAACTTCAAGTTATTTGTCACCATAAAAAGAAATGAGGAGAATAGACATACATTGGAAAAATTCACACCTAACCAAAAAAGATATTTATTTATTTATTTATTTTTACTTGTAGAGAAGCATTCAACCATAGAAACATACAACATGATTAGTTTGAGATAAACTTGCACAGGAATATTCTGAAATCACGCGACGTATAAGACAATTTTATTATTGTTAGTGGGGCCCTTGAAGTCCCAAACAACTTTTTCATCATCACAACCCTGAGGGAATAGTCATATACTTTCCACAAACATGATTATTTTACTAGTGTTTGGACCTGAGGAAGGTCCAATTTGTACTGCCAATAGAAATTAAACCTATTGTTGTTATATCTTGGTTCTTTTCCCTTAGAAGATAAAAAATTATGGAGTACGAACATTCACAAAAATAGCTAAGAATTAAAATCTGATGACTAAATTTGTAGCTAAGTCATCATGCAAACAAACTGTTATTTGATGTGAGACAATGAGTTAATTTTGCATATAAAAAAAGCTAATACAAGTTGAATGCTTATGATAGAGAAGACAAATCCCCAGAATCAGCCCTTATTGTTTTCTACCCACACTACTAATGTTACTACTAGCAATGAACCCACACACATGCTGAACAAAATGCCAGTTGAAGAAATTTGGTTCTACCCCATGAATAGGAAAATATCCCTTAATGCCTCCAACACCAAGAGCCATGAGACACACACCAGTGTAGAGAATTATAGCTTGTCCACCTTCCCCCTACTTGCAAATCCCATCTTTGGATGGATTCCTGCATATTTCATGAACATAAAATCAGAATCTAAACAAGTTTGAATATTTTGTGGATGTACACTAAGAATGAAAATAAGCAGGCTAATTCAGAAGGCAAGTATGTGGGGAAACGATTTGATGAAAAGTCATTTGAATCTTTTAAATAGACAATACCATCAAACATTATGCAAAATCCTTTCCAGTCATAACTATATTTTGGAATGTGACAAGCTAACCTTAACAAGTGAGATAAAAGCAGTAGCCATCATAGCAAATGCTTGTCCTGCATCAAATATGGGTGCTCCCCATTGGAATGGATAGGGAATCCTTATCCTACAGGACAAGAAGAATTACAAAGTGAAAACTATTTTCGAAGGAAATGAGATTGAACACAAAAACTTTGTAAGGAGACCATAGCATGGGGCATGTTTAACCAATCCAGAACTATCTGTCTTGCAATCAAGTTGGGTTTTTTTGATGTGTCATGCAAACTGAAAGGATGGAAAAAGGGTTCAATTAGTTAGTGTGCCTTTACCTCAACTAAATGCAATACTAACATTACAAAAGGAACAAAAAACTTAAATGACTTCATCATATGGAAGTTTGTTTATTTAAGTAAAATCATGCAATTGAACACTGGTTGTATTGAATTAGAAAGTTTAGCACAATAGCCCAATTATTAATTGCACTAAAAGTTTTTTAAATCTTCTACTGGTAAACCATTTCAATGATATGCTCTCTCCATTCAAACTTAATTAATATCTCTCAAAGCAAAAGCATGCATTTAAGTCTTTCTCCACCCAGTTTCATTGCATGCAAATTATTTACTAATGGCTCTACTGCCTCAAAATTTAAAAATGATTCCTATATACATACCCCAGGGAAGCCAAGTTCATAGAGCCCAAGCCCCACAAGAGTTATTAGAAGAACTTCAGAAAGTGGACTTAAAAACCTGAGGAGAGCAACATCAACTCAATAATGTCAGGCCTTATAGAGTGTAAAGTGATGAAACCCAAAATAATTTTGTAACCTATGGATTAGTTAAGATGCAGAAATTAAACAGAATCCAAACCAATGCCCTATTAAAAACTTAAAATAGTTATTAGAAGCAAATTAGTTGTCTTGTATATTTTCAAGATAAAATCAAAACTGATGCCACATATAACTTACAATTTCATCAGTCTACCTATTAACACCCTTCCAAACATTTTGATATGTGCCATCCCCAAATTGCTTGATTACCTTATAATTGCACCATAAAAAATTTAAGAAGTATGTTAACACATTTATCAACTACTACTAAAGCTACACCAAAGATTTCAGAACCTCTAGTGACTCCCATGCTTACAACTAAAAAAAGTTTGTTCTTCTCAACAAATTGTTTCATGATTGCTTTAGTCTTCTATTAAGGTATAGTATATATGAACCAAAATTATTCACAAAGGAGAAAATTAATATGCTAAGTGGATAGAATCAAGAGGAAGATCAACTCCTGTATTCAGAACAAATGAAAAACTCCCAAATTAGAATCAATTTCCACTCTCCAGATATCATCAACTTATTTTACAAAGAAGCTAAATAGTCACAAAATAAGCCCAACACACATTCAAAACTATCAAGTACCTTCAAATTAAAAAATGACTTACTCAAATCTATATATAAAAATCTGAAATAAAAATGTTGACAAATAACAAAATTATCTACAGCATGTTCTCAAATTGTTACAGGAAACATATCCAATCCATCAAACTAGGCTTTAAATTGGCAAAATCGTCAAATCAACAACAACAAAAAATTGAAGTACCACAAATTTTGACAAAATATAAATCCTCTATTTAAAATAAAAATGAAAATAAAAAAGGCACCTTAGTTAAACTTATTACCATTTCAGCAACGATAACGGTTGTCATTGGATTCCTGTTATCTTACACTATATACAAGCAAAATAAAGTCATAGTTTTTAAGTACTCGCAATATTTTTGTAATTAATATTCCATTAAAAAATTGAATGAAATTTATTTCCACTCATGTTGCTGCAAAGAAAACAGTGACAGAAAAGTAATAAAAATAAAGAGCAACTTTAAGAACATACTCTTTGTACTGTCTGCTACAAACAGTAATGTTTGGATAACTCTAGCTTTGTCATCCTGCATAGACATTTAATTTGTTTAATTAAAAGCTATTAACACCTAAGTGAAGCTGTCAAATCATAACTTTCACTACATTAAAAGAAATTAGAATTCCATCAGTAGCAAAGCCCTCAAATGTCTTAAGGTAAAGTAAAAATACAACATTGAGTGAAATAGAATGTGCCATTAATGTCACACCATAAACATTGAGTGAAATAGAATGCATAAGAAGATTTTATCATCAAACGATAATTGTGGTTCATTCAAAGGTGATTTTTAGATATAATCAAGCAAAGAATACGACAGTGTAAATTATAAGAAACATACCTTTTGACCTTCGAGTAGATAAAACTGCCAACTTTTAAAGTTTCTCTATATACAGGTGTTGGAATTTTGTGGGTACCCGGTTTGACAAATAAAGGAAAATACATTCTATTCTTAACATAGCCATTGAACACTGATAAAAAAATAAACAATTAACACTTTTCTCAGTCTAATGATGGTAAAAATAACAAAGCATTCTGGCTAGTTACTATGAATTTCAATAGCATTCAAATCCCACTTACTGAAAAAATAAATCGACTAAATTTTTTCAAATTTCCTCATGATCCACAACATTGATCTACAAGAAAATTAATACGTAATAATTTTATAAGCAAATCTTTGATTAAAGTAAACCATGTAATCAGTTTCAGTATTAAGTTCAAGCTGCTAGTATTAATATAACTACAATTTCTTGAACCTAAATTCAAATATCTATGAGATGGAGATTACCAAAGATAAGTTCTATTAGAGAAAACTAAACTGCTTGCAAAAGAACATTCATGGAATTAGGGGTGTAATATTCCAATGAAAGAGGTAGTTGGAGAAAGAGTAGCCAAACAAACATTTATCACTTGTTGCTTACCAAAAATCCCACTAGCTATCTGATATGCATGTGTTTATTTCAACTTGAACCAGCACACTGCAGTGTTGAAAATTTTCAATTTTTAGTAAGGTACGTCAAGTCCGAAAATACAAAATAACATAAAATAGTCTGACAACCTTTCATGTGCATATGTATTCTAACCTGTCGAAAAGTTTTACCTTGATAATGCAAATATTTGAATGAAGATTTTTATTCACCAAAACTGATGACACCTACAAGATAAACAAACCTTGAGCAACATGCCCAAATATTCTTGTTACTACAAGAGTTTTGCTATTTGGCTCGACTAAAGCAGTGCATAATTATCAAAAAATGATTCACGAAGCATACCCTTTTTTTTATCTAGACAGTTGTTGCAGTTGAGCTTCTTCCTTTTTCCTTAGTACTATGTATGGATTGTTTTCCATTTTTGCATACCGCTCGTAGGAGAATGCCTGGTCAATCCAGAGGTATTCTAAGCATTTCACTCTGGAGACTGCAGTAAATGTTAGACCTTGTCTTTCTATTGCACCGATATTGATGGTTGCCTTTTGTAGTGTTAAACCTTGTTTTATGCATGGTCATATCCCATGCCATTTTTACTGGTAATTGCCTAAGGTTTCTGTAGCGTCCTAAAATTGTGACACTTGGAATTTCGACTGCATTTTGGTCTTCACGATGGCGATGCAACACGGAACCTGAATGGAGACCTCGAAACTTGTCCACGACACCAAAAACTGCATTTTCAAGCACCCTGGCTTGAACCTCCTTTGCACCCTGCTGTCTCGGGAGGTGGGACCAGAGCACCCAATGCCCTAGTCCTTCAGGACCAGGGCGCCCAGTGCCCTGGTCCCCCAGGACCATGGCGCCCAGCGCCCTGGTCCTTGGCCCTATTTTGGGCCCGGTCTCGTATGGGACTTCGGGTCTTTTTGTTTGCAAATTGGAAATTAATGTTTCCTGGTCGGCCCAAGGTCGAAAAAATCAGTCTTTTAACCCTAATTGGCAAGTATATAAACTACATTTTACTCTCTCATTTGGAGGATGGAAAAAAGATGGAAAAGGCGTGAAAACGATATTCAAACATTCAAGCAGTCAAGCATTCAAGCATTCCTTCAAGCAATTGATCATTCTAAGTCTCCATTCAAGGCTAAGTGTTGCATTCAAGACAAGGATTCAACCATTGAAGAGGAGATCACTTACTACATACTACTACAACATACAACATACAACATCTATACCTTCACACATAAGGATACAAACATCCTTACAACAAGGTATTAGTACTTGTTTTACATTACAGACATTTACATTTACAACATTGCTCATTTCTTGGTTAATTCCAAAACCGGGGTTTGACCTAAAGGAAAACCCCTAATCCCTAACCCCCTAATCATCTTCACTTTTCTGTGTGTAGGTTGCAGGTACGCGGCTGAAATTGAAGATCTGGAATCCTTGTGCAGAGACGAACAGATCCCCCTTCGTTTTGCGGATTTTTTGGAGGACCGTGGCGCTCGGGCACCATCGTCCTAGCAACTTTCACTCAAATTTGTAGGACAGCACCGTATCGACATTTTACTGCTAATTCCAGGTCCGCAGCTTCATACTATATCCCTATCTCAGTTTATAAGCGAATCTTTGTCACTTTCTATGCATTCCTAGCTTAATTCTCCTATGCACATTCTTTACAAAAGAGGGTAGCCTTGCTGTCTTAACCCTTGAAACTCATTTAACATCCAATCTTGCAATTGTGTGGGATTGGATCTTGTGGGTTTCAACCCCTCTTTTGAATGTAAAGTCTCCCAAGTGAAAACCATCAACCCTAGCAACCTCCCTTCTCTCTCCTTGGAGTTGGAAGAGGGGAGAGCAACAAGGGTTCGACCGATTTTCCGCTTTACATTTTGGTGAACCCGACGTGAAAATCCTTTCTGAATATTCATGGTTAGATCTGAAAATTGGCTTCCTTGATTACATTTCCATGTTGATCTTTTGCAAAATTTTAGAGGTTAATTGCATAAAAACCCTAAATTTTCTTTTTAGTAATTAAGCTTGTGAAATGTCTAAATGTTAATGCTTGTTTCAGATCTACCCTTCTATTACAAATTATCAGTTCATATTTGTGCTTTAATTTTGAAAATTAAGTGGTTAAGTGTCAAAACCCCAATTTTTGAAACCCTCTTGATTCAACCTTTGTCCGACAATTTCACTGATCAAAACATCTCCAAATCAGCTGTAACTTTGGATTCCGTAATAAAATCACAATATCTTTCATCCCTGAAAATTTGGAAAAAAGTTGCGAGGACCGTGTGCACTCTGAGCGCCATCGTCCCCGACATTTTTTTCTGAAATTTCGGGAGCTAGATCTTGCTGTATTTTCTTGCTAAAATCCAGAATTTTGGCTGATTTTATCAATTACAACACTTTCAAAATTAAAGTCAAAGTTGGTCTTGTGATTGCTTGGATTAAGGCTTCTAAACATTCAAAATCATTGAAATTGAAATTTTGTGTCAAAATTGTGTTCTTACTGTCCTAAATCTGAAAAGTGTGTTTGCATTCATTCAAAATTTTAGTGCTTTATTCAAATTCTTGCAATTTGTGACTTTTGAAATTAAGTGCTTAATTACAACAACTTTAATTTCCGCTTTCAAAATTGAATTTTGCGTGAAATTGAGTCAATTTTCAAATTTCAAAATTTGCATTGCTTTTGGCATTCCCTCTAAAATCATAAAATTCAAAATTTCAGTTTCCCTCTCTTTTTCAAAATTCAAATTTTGCATTTTTCGACAATATTGGTAGGGTTCAATTTCGAGATTGCAACTTTAATTTGGCCTATCTACAGATCGTATAATCACTCAATTTTTTCAGATTAGCTCTAAAATCATCATAACTTTCATCCCTGCAAATTTCAAAAAAAGTTGCCAGGACCGTGTGCACTCCGAAGCGCCATGGTCCCTGACATTTTTTCTGAAATTTCGGGAGATTGTCCTGATTATATTTAACAGCTTAAATCCAGAAGATTGGCTGATTTTACTGAAAATTGCTACCTCTAAAAATCAAAATTTTCTCTCTCTCTAGTGCATGAGTTTTACAACAATAAGCCCTACTTACACTATTCCCGTTAGATGAAGCCGTAGAATTAAGTCTTTCCGAGGTTTAACTACTGAGGAGATGGAACCTAATTTGAATAGCCTTTTTAACGAGGACATGGGTAATTCCTCTAATCCTCCTAATGATGAAGAAGCTCTCCATGAGGTTTCTGTAGAACAACTTTCTAAATTGGATAACCAATTTGACGATTTTCGACAATGGATGTCTCAAGAATACCTTGATAGTCAAGCTCTTCCTTTAATTGAGGGTCTAAAACATATGCTTCAAAGTGATAAGAATGGAATTGATATTTTGCGTGGTATTGCACAAATTGTGGATTCGAATGTGATGCCTATAAAGAGTTGTGCCGAAACTTTGGGTTATACACAACCTCCTACTCAAGTCAATCATTCTATTCCTTTGACGAATCCTATTGCTAGCATACCTACCTTTACATCAAACATAATGACTACTTCTATACAAGACATTCCTCCTGTGATCACCAGTCATGGGGGCAATCCTTCCTCTTCAATTAACCCTCTTCCTTCATTCAATCTGATTTCTTCATTCACTCCTTCAATGAGTGTTCCTATTACATCTTCGCAAATGAACATGACGCAAGGGGGCAATTCATTTAACTATTCCATTCCTCCTTGTAGTGTTCCTCCTGTCCAATCATCTCCTATGACTAACTATCATAGAGTCCCACCACCTTACTCTTTACCTTCTTTCAATAACATAACACCTCCATCTCAATCTAACACATCTAATATGAATTCTTCGACTGAAGTGACCATTAACAATCTTGCACAAACTGTCTCTTCTTTACAGCAACAAATTGCCTCTATGAATCAATCTAAGTTTAGTGTGCCCACATTTGATGTTGCGAGCCCACTTTCTCTTGACATTGTTCGAGCTATTCCCCCTAAACATGTTGAAATCCCACATTTGGAACTTTATAACGGTAAAGGAGATCCTCTAACACATGTTAAGACTTTTCAGACAATATGTACCGATTTTGCTTATGACCAAAGGTTGCTTGCAAAAATATTTACTAGAACATTAAGAGATAAAGCCCTACAATGGTATTGCTCGTTGCCTTCTTATTCTATTACTTCTTTCGAACAACTTGCAAATGCTTTCATTCAACAATTTCAAAACAATATAAGTCCTAAGGTTACTTTGATTGATTTAATGCATTGTAAACAAGTTGTTAAAGAAAAAGTGACTGATTTCATTGGAAGATATAAGCATTTGTATGCTCAAATTTCTTTTCCAGTGCCTGACAATGATATTCAAAGAATCTTTATTTCTAATTTACAAAAAGATATTCGAGACAAACTTCTATTTTCTAAGTTTACTTCTTTCCAACAGTTGTGTGCAACTCTTCACAATTATCAACTGACTATGAGTCAAATGGAACAATCACATCCTATGCCTCCGAGTGATAAGGGTGATAGCAGTCAACAACCATTTGGGAAGTTTAAACCGAATAGAGATTCCATCAAATTCAATGAAAACATCATCAACAACAATGTGAATGCAGCATCAGGTGTGCCTCCTATTTCTAAATTTTTCAAGAAAGAAAGAAAGTATACTCCTTTGAATGAATCATTGCATAGTATTATGAATAAGTTATTGGAACAAAATGTGCTTACTCTTCCTCCTATAAGGCAAATTGATCCTGCAAAGATTACTTCACCTTATTTTGATAACAAATCTTTTTGTCAATTTCATCGTCAACCTGGGCATGATACTGAAAAATGTTTTTCTTTAAAGGGTAAAATTCAAGATTTGATTGATAATAATACTATCTCTGTGTCTGGAGTGAATGATAAAGGCAATACATCTGTAGCTCCTCCTAACCAAAATCTTCAGATTTTTACTGATCCATTACCTTCTCATACCTCTAATGCGATTGAGACTAATGATTCCTCTCTCTCATCTGATGGTCTTGTGTCTATGACTCCGAATGTGATTAACTTTGTAGAGCAGTAAGAAAACCCTAAAGAACCTTCCATCACATTTGATTCTAGTGAAACCATTAGAGCACCTGATGGTCCTTTATACATAGTTGCAAAAGTCAAGAATACACCTTGCCGTGGAGTGCTTATTGATCCTTCATGCATGGTTAATATTATTACTAAAGAATTTCTTTTTAATTTGCAATTGAATCAAGTGATATATGACAAAACAAATGTGATTGTGAAATTATTTGATGCATTTTCTTCTCCTGCAATTGGTTCTATTACATTACCTATTGAAGTTCATAACAAATCCCTTGATGTGAACTTTGCTATTATTCCATCTTCCGAACAATTTCGTGTGAAGCTTGGCTATCCTTGGCTATCTTCCATGAAAGCTATTGCTTCTCCTATTCACAAATGTTTGAAATTTCCCCATAATGGTGAAGTTGTTACTGTCAATCATAGTCTCTTTAAACCAGCTGAAAGAACTTCTAGCATTCCTATTGATTATTTTTGGCCTAAACAATTCCAATCTCTTCCACCGCGAAGTGATCATCTTTTCAAATCTTATCAAAAGTGGAAAACAAATATGATCCTCTCTTTAAGTGAACCTAGAACACCTAAACTTGACATTCCTATCATTCTTGAGAAGGAAGTTCTTCCTTTGAAAGATAAAACTAATGTCTTTCCTCAAGAAGATTCCCAACCCATTCCTATGGATGTGACTATGTCTATGCCTAATAAAACTTCTAAAAGTAGACCTATACCTCCTCGTCATGATGGACTTGGTCTTCTTCCTAAACCAAATATTCCTCCTTTGTATGGAGCAGTTCCTCCTCCTTCTTTTTATAGAGAGAAGAGACCTTCTTCTTCTCCTATTATCCAGCCTAAGAGACCACAACCTAAACACCCAAGTGATAAGGATGAGAACATTCCTCCTCCTCAATCTTCTCCACTTCCTACTAAGACTAGACGAAATCGTTCTGCACGCGAACGTCTTAGAAAGCGTCGTCTTAGAGCTCAAGCAACTGCTTCTCAAACTTTACAATCTCCAAAAACACCTTCAACAAGCATTATTCCATTTTCTCCAAAATCTCCTAAACATAAGATGCATGATGATCTTGATCCTGTGCGAATTAAAGACCCTATTTTTATAAATCTTGATGATGATATAGATGAAAATGTTATTCATGATGAAAATGTTACTCCTCTTGCTTCCGATAGTGAATATGAACTTGTTGATATTGATAACCATTTATCTAACGAATTTTCTAAAGCACTTATCCTAGCTCCTAGACAAGAACAATGTGGCTTGGAACACGAACATAGCCCTTGTTTGGATCTTGTGATAGCTCCATCTGCTGTGTTGGAAGTTCCTCCTCTAGCGTGTTCCCTGCCTTCCCGAAACATTGATCAGCAAGATCGGGGGGTAGATGACGTGCTAGACTAGTTACATTAGCATAGTAGATTGTCTCCTCCTCTCTTATGTTACTTCTTCTATATGTTATTCTCATTCTTCTATTTGTTGTCCTTAGTGTTGTCTACTTGAGGACGATGCAAAGCATTGAGATCTCTTTTGGTCTCTCTCATGTTGACTCAAAAGACACATGTGTTCCCTTCTTCTAGGTGACCTTCCTTGATTGGAGAATGAAGAAAAATTATGTATACATACATATGATATATATACATGAATTATCATACAGCATACTGACCCCGAGGAAAGCGAAGTCACCTCGTGCTTTGTGTTTGTGTCTATTATCCTTGGGTTTATCTCACACTTGGGGGCTAAATCCTTGCGATAACGTGCTCCTTTCCTTTCTCATTTCTTATGTGTATCACTACGTTAAAACAATCACCCCCATTGAGGCATGTGTGATCGCTTTAACGTAGGGGGGCATACACCCCGTCTATCCCTTCAGGATACTTGAAAGTTTCTTGGCGAACTTAGCTTTGCCTTGAAAATTTTCGGTATTTCTCTTGCATGACTCATAGTGAGGGAACCTTACTACTGACAGTCATGGTTCTCCCTCGCGATCTTCCCTTTTACTTTGTCAATCGAAGTCATAAGATCCTTAGTCCACTGGGGGCTTGGTGTATCTTGCCTCCTTGACGTGGTGAAAGTCTTTCAATGTTGTTTCCTTGTACTTTACCGGAAGTATGAGCATACATACTCCAGCTAAAGTGGGGGCTAAATGTAGCGTCCTAAAATTGTGACACTTGCAATTTCGACTGCATTTCAGTCTTCACGATGGCGATGCAACACGGAACCTGAATGGAGACCCCGAAACTTGTCCACGACACCAAAAACTGCATTTTCAAGCACCCTGGCCTGAACCACCTTTGCACAATGCTGTCTCGGGAGGTGGGACCAGAGCGCCCAGCGCCCTGGTCCTTCAGGACCAGGGCGCCCAGCGCCCTCGTCCCTGGCCCTATTTTGGGCTCGGTCTCCTATGGGACTTCGGGTCTTTTTGTTTGCAAATTGGAAATTAATGTTTCCTGGTCGGCCCAAGGTCGGAAAAATCAGTCTTTTAACCCTAATTGGCAAGTATATAAACTACATTTTCCTCTCTCATTTGGAGGATGGAAAAAAGATGGAAAAGGCGTGAAAACGATATTCAAACATTCAAGCATTCAAGCATTCAAGCATTCCTTCAAGCAATTGATCATTCTAAGTCTCCATTCAAGGCTAAGTGTTGCATTCAAGACAAGGATTCAACCATTGAAGAGGAGATCACTTACTACATACTACTACAACATACAACATACAACATCTATACCTTCGCACATAAGGATACAAACATCCTTACAACAAGGTATTAGTACTTGTTTTACATTACAGACATTTACATTTACAGCATTGCTCATTTCTTGGTTAATTCCAAAACTGGGGTTTGACCTAAAGGCAAACCCCTAATCCCTAACCCCCCAATCGTCTTCTCTTTTCTGTGTGTAGGTTGCAGGTACGCGGCTGAAATTGAAGATCTGGAATCCTTGTGCAGAGACGAACAGATCCCCCTTCGTTTCGCGGATTTTTCGGAGGACCGTGGCGCTCGGGCGCCATCGTCCCGGCAACTTTCGCTCAAATTTGCAGGACAGTGCCGTATCGACATTTTACTACTAATTCCAGGTCCACAGCTTCATACTATATCCCTATCTCAGTTTATAAGCAAATCTTTGTCACTTTCTATGCATTCCTAGCTTAATTCTCCTATGCACATTCTTTACAAAGAAGGGTAGCCTTGCTGTCTTAACCCTTGAAACTCATTTAACATCCAATCTTGCATTGTGTGGGATTGGATCTTGTGGGTTTCAACCCCTCTTTTGAATGTAAAGTCTCCCAAGTGAAAACCATCAACCCTAGCAACCTCCCTTCTCTCTCCTTGGAGTTGGAAGAGGGGAGAGCAACTAGGGTTCGACCAATTTTCCGCTTTACAGTTTCCTAGTGATACTGGTGTTATGGGTACAAGTTTGGGGTCATTTAGTTGCCACAGGGGACCATTATAGTTATCAAATTTGACCATGATATACATTGGTATGCCAGGTGGCTTGGAATCAGAGCTATAAATTATTTCAATTATCTTACCAAGAGCTCCATTGACAAGTCCTGTTTGTGTCCATATGTTAGTTGTGAGCATTATTTGCTAGCCTAGTGATAGTAGGACTTGCTTTTCAAGTTGTTCATTGTCAGCCTCAATAGTTGTTTTGCTTGTAGTTGTTGTAGCTCTACTTATTGCAATTGGATGATTTAATTCCTTTAGCATTCATTTATTGTGAAGGGTTACCATATCATTAGTAGCAAAGAGGTGGACTGCAGTATCAAATTGCTTATTCACAGCTGGTGATAGTTGGTCTTTTGTTTGTGTCATCAAGCTCTCCCAGTCTTCTTGGGTCGTGTGTGCACTACATATGTTTAGTAGTGTGTGGCAGAATTGTGATTGCTCTAGAGATTCCCCTTGTTGGTGAAACATCGTTTTTAGGGTGATAATTGTTGTGAATTGGTTCCAAAGTGTTATGGCATTTAAATGCAATGCGTATATTGGTCTGTCCATTACAAATGGTAGTTGGGTGAGGTCTCCAATGAAAATCATAGATACGCCTCCAAAGTATGAATGTTTATGATGAGGGAAAGCTTCCCGAAGTTAGCTATCTATTTTCAACAATAATTTCAGACCTATAAAGCTCATCTCATCAATGAGTATATATCTTATGTCCTTCAACTTTTCTTGGAACATTGTTAGTCATTGGCCATGTAGTAGTTGCATTTCTTTGGTGGGGATTTGTAGTTTTGAATGAATAGTTGTCGCATGAATCTTAAATGCAGCAATTCCAACAGGAGCTAGTACGAGTATTGGGTTTTTTTGTTGTGGTGAATTTTCGTGTAACATATTTTTTATACAACTGATCAAGTATGATTTTCCTGTACCCGTAGTTCCTTGTATGATCATGTGTAATGGTTTGTTGAACACACTAGTGTTATGATTTGAGACTACTGAAAGAGCATTCTTTTGTTCTGTTGATAGGGTATTGGTGGGTGTATACTTTCTTGTTGGTACATATTCATCTTGGGTGGTTGTTTTCTTTATATTTATAAATTGTGATGCAGTATCGTGCAATTCATGTGGTATTTTGGTTTCAGCCCAATTATAGTTGGTGTCAAATTCATGTTGGCCTAGTAATTCAAGTTCATCCAAATTGTTGTTGATTGTATGCCTCATTCTTGAAAGTAGTTCCCACTCGTTCATCTCTGATGTGATAGTTTTATTCCTTTCATCTTCATTGTTTTCATCTTCGTGGGGGCTAGCATTTTCTTCGATGTGTCGGATGATATGCCATACATCATATTTGTTTACATGCATTTGATACCAATGGGCGATTATTGTGTCCTTGGCAACTCCTATGCTAGTCGTAATATTTTGAAAGTCTTTATATAGGAGTAATTCACTCCAGCAAAATGTTTCAAAATGTTCTGACTCTTCATTGGGTATACTTTGGAATTTTGGGTAAACGTTAACAATGGCTTGTATTGTTCTCTCTTTCCATTTGCATGATTTACAACTTGGAATGTAGGTGTAAGATCTTGCCAATTCAAGTAATGTGATTGTCTCTAGCTCTGGAGGGCAGCCCATATAGGAGTGTATGTAACTGTTTTCTACAGTAGTCTCATTTTGTGTTTTAGTTAATCGGTGTAGCACTTTCCGTCCAACATTTAAAGTTGTAAATGGTTTGTTACAAACAACAAGGGGTAATTTTTGCAGCATATGGCAAGTTTCTTGCGCACCAATGTCACATTCTGGTACAATCTCTATCATGAATCTTTGATATGCTACTACTACTGGGTCATCTCTTTTCTGAGTTGTGGATATTCTTGTTAGTATAGCAATACAACTTTTAGATGTTCTCTCTTCTTTTGATGCATATTTGGCAATGTATTTCAGTACAAGTTCACATGATATGACAAGTTAGCAATCAATATTAGCTCTCCATATTGAAATCATTTCTGGGTTGTGGATGTTGAGTCTATCATCGTTTCTTGCAGGTTCATATTTCTTTGTGCCTGTTTCATTGCAAAATAAGATAGAGGTACATTGTTCTTTCCATGGAGCTTTATATCGGCATTCTAGTTTTCTACCCTTCTTTCGTAAGAATGCTCTCTCTCTACATTTTGTGTGTCCTTGCACGTGGTTCACTAACTCTTCATAATCATTCAATGGATTTGTGGCTAATATGTCTATTGTCTTTAGGAGGCATGGATCATCACGTGAAGATCGATATATCTGGTTGTTCCTATGTGTTGCTTCACGAGGGTTCCAAGTGCTTACATACTTATCAATTTTTGTTTTTGCTTTATCAACATCTTCGTTATTTTCCCAATCTAGCTTGTCCATGTCTGGTGCATCTTGGAGCCATAGAAACCCTTGAATGTGTGTGGTTCCTCGGTGTTGCCATTCATATCTGTACCAATAATCCATCACACCAAGGAGTTTCTCAATAACTTCTTCAAGGAATATGGTGAATCTTTGATGTAAGTATAATGATGTTATATGCGGGTTATTAATAACATTTTCAAGATGGTGCTTATTTGAACGCATGGAAAGCTCCATATTATTTGTGAGGAGTTGTTGGAGGTCTGGCCACTTTGTATCGGCTACGCTTAGTGTGAAGAAGAGGGTAGGAGATCCTATTTGGTTTATCATGCTTGTTAATTCTAATCAACATTTGCTCCAATATGGCCTGGTTCCTCTCATGGTAGAGCCAAAGTGCAGTAATTCTACAGCTAGTTGTGAGTCAGGGAGTTCTTTCAGGTGTGCGTGTAAATTCTCAATAGTGGTTGGTAAGTTCTCTTCTGCATTTTTTTTCATGAAAACTATTATGAGCGATTGGCTCCGATGACGCATCATAAGGTTATAGATGTAGTATCGAAATCTTGGATGTTGTCCAAATCTTTGATCATGGAATCGCATCAAGTGTAGTACATATTCATGCATCTTTATTTCCCTAGTTCTTGGTTGTATTTGTAATCCAATTCCATTTGGGAAGACTGTTAGAAATGCCATATCGAGTAGACCCTCAGTATTATATTCATTAATTGGGGTTAAGCCTATTTTTGACTAGTCAATGATGTTATTTGTGGTGTCCTCAAGCTCTAGTATTTTCTTAATTATCTGTAGTTCATGGTGTTCATTTGGTAGGTGTAATATAAATGATGATGAATTGGTTATCGTGCCCTCATCTTGGTCTTCCTCAACGTCTTCACTATTTGTTTCCATTACATCATTGTTTGCTTCAATGGTGTGAAGCATGCTTGATACGTTTGTTCTTTCCTTGGGGATCTAGTTTAGATTGTTATAATTTATTGACACATCTTTATAGTATGGGTCATATTTCACTTTGCATTGCAATGCATCCATAACACGACCCCTACTTACGTAATAGTCATAGTAGTTTCCTTGAGCCTGGGGTCTGCAAACTATAAGGACATCTATGTCTCCCAATTTGCATGGGAGCACAGTTGCAATGTTTTGTATGTCTTATGGGAAGCTAATTGTATGGCCGTTGTATTTATATTGGCCTCCAATAGTATGGGTAACCTGTAATATCGGGTTCACTCTAGCAATGAGCATTTCTTCTACTTGCGTCAATATCCTTAGCATAATAGGTTGATCCCCTGGGTCCATGTTATTTTGTAGTGAGAACCGGTGTACACCCTTTTTATTAATGCATCTCCTACAGGTGGGGGTTTGGCATGATGAGTGTGAAAGCATACCTAGGTATGACTCTTTGCATATGTTACATACTTCCAAGTTAGAAAGCACATCTATTTTCCTATGAAAGCTTTTCATTGTTGTTATGAATCTAGCATTAGCATTCAACCCCATTGTTTTCTTTGTTTGATATTGTTCTTATACTTGTAGTTTTTGGTGGGCTTGAGGATTTGTCACATTTGCAGATTTTTCATTCATAGGGTTAGTTTTGTTTTGTTTTTTAATTCTCAAATGCCTACATATAGCTATTTGCTCCTTATGACTGGCATAATATGTTTGGCTTCTTTTTAGATTTTTTTCCTTTTGATGTTGCATTTGTTTAAGGTAATTGGTGGTTTCTTGAGCGCTTGAGTCATCTATCTGATTGCAGTATTTAGTGGGAAAAGCATGGTTAGGGTGATTGGTCTTCCCCTGAGCACTAGAGGCAGCCATCTGATTGTAGTATTCAACAGGAAAAAAATAAACACCTTCACAAGCAAGCTTTGCACCAAATAGAAACATTACAATATAATATAAATAGAACATTGCATATTGGAATGGACAAAGAAATTGAGCTCATAATACAAAAGGAAGGAAGCATGTATTGAAGAACATGGAAACAATGCTGTAAATTGCAATTCAACGTACTGAAATGTCTTTTGAATTAATTACAAATACTGGAAGTAATGATATATTCATTCTGGCAGCAAACATTTTAGTTTAATCAGAAAATCTATATTTCAAAATGACTGGAAACTGGTTCTAGCAGCAAGACTGCTACAATAATGACAAGTTCAAACTTATTTTGGGGGAGAACTGCATAAAGCAAGACAAATTAATATTGATTAAATACACAACTTGGAATATATAATAATTGTAAATCACCAAAATCACTAGTATGGAATGATTCAAATTTAATCTCAATGAACATCTCTGCAAGTTCAAATGACAACTGTTGTCATAAACCTTTGTAATTTTGAAGAATTTCAAGTCTCATTGTAAGTTGATCAAGATATAGAGAGTTAACCATGCAACAACGATGTGAGCAAGATAGCTATTGCTGATAACATAATACAAAACTCAAATAAAACATCTACTCAAAAACAAGTAAGTTAATAGTAGCGACATAAACCAGAGAGAGATCCTTAGATTAATACTCAAACTAAGAACCAGTAAGATATTTGCAAGAGTTTTGGAAGTTACGCATCTCAATTTGGGATTATTTTTAGTTCTTTTGAATCCAAATAAGCTTTCAGATTCAAATAAATGTAAATAAAGCAAAAAATATAGACAATCCAACACTAACAACATTGCACTAAAATATGTAGTCAATGTACTGAACATAGTCAAATCAAACAAAATGCAAGCATCTTTGCCTGTGGGTCAAGACAAGGCAATAAGTTTCCCCCTCATAATTTATTGCTACTTTTGCAATTTCAATAAAATAAAAAAATTTACTTTGCATGGTATGCCAAAATGATTGTAGTACAAGACATATCAAAGCATGGCATTCCTGCAAGTTGACATTCCTCCACAACGCAAGTTTGAACTTAGCATGTCGCATGTATTGCACAAAAATATTCTCAAACAAGGTTGAATGAATTGTACACACTGCTAAACCCATATTTTTCCTATATAATCTCAAACTCCTTACAAAATCCATACAATATCAAGCCCAAAATAGGTATTGGCATTCATGATTTATTAATTTTCAATGCATACACATTGCGAGACACACACAAGTGCACACATGTGCACACACATAGTAATTTACATTTTCACTTTGTTCACAACTGTACACTGAATCTGATTGTTTGTATTTACAACTGTATGCATTTACAAGTGGTTGTATTTACAACTGTGTGCTGGCCTTAATGCTAGAGGCTTGTATCAGTACACATTTCTTTTATTTTTTCCAGAGGTATACAGCTCTCTGAGGCAAAATCTAGCTGCTTTGCATTGGTGATGGCAACCTTCAGCCGTTCTTCATTATTGTATGTTTCATTTCGGAATGTTAGGTTCAAGAGGAACTGATTATACATTACATTTTTTATGACCTCTGCGGTGCTTTGCTCAACATTGTCATCGGATTGAAGCATGTATAATGTTTCTGCAGGTATGCCAATGAGTTTTGTTTCCCCTTCATCAAATGCAATTGCCCATATTCTATCTGTGTGATCTTGTAGGTTTGTCTAGAGCATGTATCTATAGTTACATTCAAAAAAGGTCATGTTATATTTCTAATAATACCAGGTTCCTTCTTTGGTCTCATCTAATCGTTTCTTACATGGTTTTCCATTTACTTGGGTGGGACATGCTTGGTAGCAAAATGACTTAGATTTTGTCTATTGTATCGTTTCCTTTAGAATGCAATAGAACGGTTGCTCTGAATTTGATACATGTGCCTGAATTTCACTAATCATCATTCTTTGAGGGGCGGGAGCTAGTGTAGTGAGTTGATGTAAAATTCCTTGTTCAGTGTGAACATTTTGGTTGTACCAATCTTTTAGCCGGGCCAATTCCTCTATAAGAGGGTCTATGGTGAGGCTTGTATTAAATGTTGTACATATTACCTTTCCATTGAATTCACATACATGACCATTCTTGATAGAAAGAGTAATTGTTTCTTGTAAATAATGCCTTCATTCAAATTCAGTACCTTCCTTTTCTGCCATTACACCCCATAGTGTAACATCAATGGTTGTTTGAGTCATGTCGACTTACTTAATGGTATGCCTAGGAACCTCTATACCATCTCTTTTGTGTATTGTTGAGCTCGGATCAACACTAATGACAATTCCAATAACATCAATGGCTGAGTTGTTATTTATGGTAGCCACTTGATCAAGAGTTGTGAAGGTGTATCTGTGCTTGGGTATACAAGAGTCATCATTGCAGGTAGCAACCTTTGAATCATCTACCAAGGTTATTTCTAGTCCACTATTGAGTTTATTGTAAATTTTATTGGCTGGCTTGATTGCTCCCCCAAATAATGTGTATGTCACTCCAACTTGGATGTTATCATAATGGGTTTTTGCAAGTTCATTGAAACACGTAACACATGTTTCAATACCTTCGTTATCTACAATGTCAAAGATAAAAACATCACCACTTCCTTTTAATATATTATAGTGATAGATGTCCTTCTTCACAAAGACACGACCCTTGATGGACCAGTTTGGTTGGTAGGGATTCAAATTTTTTATGGGAGTTATCGTCGTAGGTCTGCTACCCACATTTTGAGGCATCCTGACCCCAAACAATGATCTCTATCGCCCGGAACCCTTACATTTTGTGGATGTGCTTGGCTCTATACTTGCATCACATAGAGGAGGCATAGTTTGTACTACATCATCTTCATGTTTTACACAAAGGAAAATTGGTTCTCCATAGCATGTGTTGTACATATAATCTCTAGGTCCAGAATAACAATCCACCTACACAATTAAACAATCGAAAATGAAATATTTTAAGCAATGCATTTTGTAAAATGTAATTGTTATATAAACTTTGTTGGAAAAACAATAGGCTTATTGACTCACCAGGAACCATGCGAATTTGGGAAGATATATTTTGTTAGTTGTAGAATGGAGCCAATCATGAGTTGTTTGGAATCTATGTCATTGTTATATTCTTTTGGCAAGGATGCCTTTTGTTTGTGAACACAATCTGAAAGATCAACTCTATAATGATCACCATCCTTAGGTCCATCCCCAAAGTTAGATATAGAAAATATTTGGAGACATGGAGCCACAAGGATAGACCCATCGTACATAAGCTGGATAGCATTTCTAGTTAGTACATCCATGAGACAGAGGATTAGGTTGATGCCTGCAAAGCAAAGAGAAAACTACTTCATTGCACTATATGACGGTTCAATAAAAGATTGGATTCATTAATGTCAACGCATATAATATACGATGTGTATGTATCAAGCCTTCAATAACAACATTATACATCACTGAGCAGAAGCAACAACAGTGTCATCAACCATGATCCTTGAACATTATTCAGGTTACAAATTAATGTTTGTGTTTTTCTAACTATGACTATGAATATGACTATCTTAGTTGTGAAATAAATAGAATGATATATTTATGCTTGTGCTTGTTTCTCTGCTACTTTTCCAATAGCCCATAATAGGGCAGCCCCGAGAGGATGTAGAGTGTAGGACATATTTAAAGTTTTGTGGTAGCTTGAAAGGGTAGCATAGTTGACAACATCAATATAGCATAATACACAATCAAAAGTAGTTTAAGCATTGTACCAAGAACAGGTATCGCATGTTTCACTTGGAAGTAGCAATTTATATAGGTTGTTATTCTAACATGATCGTTGACATCATAGTTCATCAGTGCTCTTTAGTTTGCACAATGTGGAGTCTCCTCTTGCGCAAGATGCAATCAAAATTTTGTGTTACAAAGTGCAAAAAACTGTATCTAACAAGTGAAACATGGGCACCTATTCATGGGTTTGCTTCTGCATTTTCTGTTTACTGAGAATAACCCTGTTGCATATTGTGTTTGATCTATTGTATCGCGAATAAAATTTTATAATAGGAGATAGAACACGGCCATTGTGTTGTTTGATTTTAGTTGGCTCAATTTTTTTTTCCTCTGACAGGAAATGAAAAAGGTAAAATCAAAAGGAAAAAAGAAACATTTAGCCAGTATCTTTAAAGACAGATACCATGTGCAATGGATCCCTGAACAATAACAACTAAGATAATTCAAAGGACAAGGATATCATTCTTAAAAAGTTTACAATTCAACCAAATGACTAGTACCAATCCATCTCTTGAATCTAATCTGATAAAAATTGTATTGAAATAATGAACAAAGTGTTGGCTACTTATTGTTTTATTAGGTGTAATGCCTTCTTACTTGGTGTGGATTAGGATGATAAAGTTTTATTATTTTATAGTTGAACAAAACATGAAACTAACAGATAATTTGAACTATATAATTATACAACACAGACGTAAAATTCAACTTAAAAAAAGTCATTTTTCCTAGAACTAGCTTTTTTTTTTCCTTTTGGAATTGATCATTATAAAAAAGAAGTTCAGTGAATGGAGCTGGAAGCAATGATCATTATAAAAAGGAATTTCAATGAATGGAGGTGGCTTATACAGCAAAATTGAACCAATGGCATTCAACAGTAGGACAAAATTTCATTAATTAGCATCTAGAATGTACTACAAATCTACAAATCATTTTTGCCACTTTTTTCCTCTGATAGGAAATGAAAAAGGTAAGATCAAAAGAAAAACATAAACATTTAACTAGTATCAATGCAGAAAATCAGATTTAGTTGTAGTTTAGCAATCAAGTTGCAGGCTCAAAAGGTTGATCTCGTTCTTCATTCATGGGCCCTATTTTCTCCTTTACTATTCTCAAGTTTACATTGGACAAGCATGGTTTCCTTTTGGGAACCACATCACATGTTATTTAGGATAGATTTTTATGAGCCATTATTACCAAATATAAATGAGACATATATTTCTCTGCATGAATGACTTCATTGTAGATGACCATATAACTAACTCAGGCTTCCTGAATTCTAGGAGGAAGAAATTAAGTGAATAGTTCTCAAACTTTGCCAAAATCAGGAGCAGATTATAGTCTACAGAGTTTTAGACCCCCATTGATTCTTGAAGTAGATCAAAGCATGCTCTTTCATGTAGACTCTCATAGCCTACCATTGATGTTGGTTTCACTACTCCATTGAGGGAGATCAAGTCTTGTGTGAAGGATCGAGTTAAAGAAAAAAGCATCCAAGTTGGCATCTCTTCTTCATTTATCATAATAATACATATTTATAGCAACAAAAAGAAACAAGCATGGATTCACATAAATTCATGGAAACCAAATGCCCATGAACAAAATCAAGCATAATCATACACAAATGCCACTATAAACCATTACTGTCAAACATCAAACATACACATATCAACTAAAAACTGAAACCAACCTGATCCTTATTGATGGTTTGAGAAATGGTGAGTGTTATCTTGGATGTGATATCACTGTGTTAGTGTCTCCTCATGGGTTCCTGGAAATAAAACCTTGAGCTTTGAAGCTTCAAATATTGTAGGCCCAAAAAATTTGGACACTTGATAAATGAGAAAGAAAAACCCAAATTATATAAAGAAATATTAGAAAATGAGATTCAGAGACAAAAGAGATTAGTAATATAGCACATGAGATTCAGAGAAAAGAAAAGATTAATGATATAAGCTTCCAATCCAACACAAAAATTCTTAATTTCTAAAGTTAAAAAAAGAATAGCGAGAAGAGATTTTCAGAAAATACACTAGGATTCATATCGAGGGTTTCTCAAATCTAAAATCGTATAATCTCAGATAGAATTCATGATTTGAAGAACAAAGAAAGAAAGTGAATTTCTCTCCCAGAGAGTGTATTCCTATATAGATGGATTCTCAAAATAGAATTAGTCACTCTTGGGTGTTTAAGTGGGCGACTCTATAGTTGGATACGGAAACCCTCGAATTTAGCTCAGTTTGGGTATGTGAAGTAGTATAGATACTGGCTGGGCACTTTGAACTCACCCTTTCCAATGGCGTCATTCGCTCCCACTTATTCTAGCAACTATAATTGGAGGGGACTAGTGGGCTGATCTAATTCAAGCATTGATTCAAAATAGAGAAACAAACCCAAAAAACCACCAAAACCCAATTCATCACCTCAATCACTAAACTCAGACTTTGGATCACGATTCTGATCATGAAGGTTGTAGGTCTCTTTGCTCCAACATCTGTTAGTGGTGTTGCTAGCTCTACTGTGTATGCTTCTGGTTCAATGGGTTAAGCTCTCGTCATTCACTCAATAAATGATGGGGGGAGCTGAATCCAAATGATTCAAGTGGTCGTTGCCAGCAATACAACTCGAAATGAAAATGCAACCCGCATGAAGGAACCAACACCAATCTACACCACAGGTGGAATGTAAACCCTAACCACGCATTGCATGTGCTATCGCAGAAAGCCTGTCGGAAAAAAATAAAGCGGCAACAGGAAATTCGTGTTTTCGCAGCGTGAGACAATTCCGGTGGGGGTCCAACCCCACAGAGAATTGCCTATCGGTAAATTAAGAAGTTACTTGTTTTTTAAATGATATTTTAGATATTTTTAGATGGACAATATAGCTATGTTGTTTAGAGGACTATAATTGTTTAAAGCTTTTCTCTATTAGCTAAACAATTATATTTTCTTAACAATATTTGCAACATTTCTATTTTGACTACAACATTTTATTTCTTATTCTTCCTCGTCATTAGCATCATGTTTTTTCCATTCAATCATGAATTTTATATTATATATATATATAGATATATATATATATATATATATATATATATATATATATATATGATAGATTATTGAATGCAATTTAAAATATTATGGTTTTCAATTAAAAATATTTTAAAATATCTTTATAGAAGAATAAAATATATATACTAGTATTATCTAGGTGAGTAGGGTTATGTATTATGCTTAATTATTTGATATTTTAGAACAAGTGATTCCATTGCCTAAAAATTCCAACAATTCATTTAATTCAATAAAAGGTCCAATCTCATTAGACACAAATGCAAGATTAACAATTTCACTAGTTTATTAAAATAGTATTTGAATAGCCCACTACATCCCCTTAAAGTTGAAAGTCAATTATCAATTGAACTATGGAATAGTTGGGTTCTAATTCATCGCCATTGTTGATAAAAAAAATCTGAAACAATATTAAAGCTTTATTGTTTTAACATCAAACTAGAAGCACAACTAGTTTTGCCTACTCTAAAAGAGAAAACAAGCCCCAACAAGTTAATAATTTTTTATCTCACATATAAAAGGGATCAAAATAAAACCATCTTCACTAACTCAACATTGTGGACAAGGCTTTTTAAGAATATCTAGACTCTTATGCTTTTTAAAGAATATCTAAACCATTGTGCTTGTCATGTTTCCCATCTAATGAAGCCCATTAGAAAGGCCAACAACTTGTTGCTTAGCTTCATATTCTCTAGGGCTTTGTCCACCCTAATCAATCTAGTTCTTTAAAGATCAATGTCCTTATCTTGAGAAAGACTATACTCTTGAGCAACATGATAGTTTGGTCCTCTAACAACTTGTAATTCATAGAAGACTATGTGACCAACTATTAACCTAGGTAGCTCCTCATAATTTTTTCTATTAGTAATGATAACACTCCTAGTTTTGATGGCATCCCCTATGAGATACATAAAGCTTCATAGGAAATTGTTGATCTAGAATTTTGTTAATTCTATCTTAAAGTTTATAATTCTTGATCTCTTTCCTGTATTATTAATACAAAAACATTAAATCCATTCTTTTGTTTTGTGACCCTAAAGAAATCTTCAAGTGGTAGTTGGTCATGTTTCTAAATATTCATTACAAAATCATAACCATAACCATTCCTCGATATCTTCAAGATTCACGAGCCTCACATTGTAACATTTGTCTTAAGAAAAGAGGATTCATCAATGCCAAATATGTCATGGATGATATTACATCATTATTTGGAAACATATTGAATAAACTCACCAATCTCAATAGTAAGATAGTTTAATAAAAAAAATATTTCACCAAATCCTATGATCATATTGAATGGTCATTCATTCTTGTGAATATCCAAACAATGGGATTTGGCAATAAGTTTCATTATTCTATTCAATGTTGTGTATACATATCTCTACTTGATTTACCATTAGTGGTACAGAATCCTCCTCTCCTTGGAATTTTAGGCCTATTTGTTAAGGTCATTTTCTTGCCCCTTCATTTGATGTTTAACTTGTGGAACAGTTTGGTTAGTTTCTTGCTAATATGGTTAAATATAAGTGTGTCAAGGATATTTCCCTTCCCAAATTCGACCAATAGTTTGTCAATGACTAGTTTGACAATAATTATAGGAAGAGAATAATGTCAAAACATGGTCCATTATGTCTTGAAGCTTTTTTTTTAGGTTCAATATCTAGCATATAGTGGTAGAATACACTATAGTATTGGATAGCCAATCCCTTCTCTTTTACTATAAAAAAATAGATTTTTTCTAAGGTGTTTGAGGCCACTTATGCTTATTAATCTTCTTGGTGTGCTCTTTTTTAAGGCTTATTCCTTGAAATTTGAAAAGTTATAATCAAGGATTTTTTAATGGGATTCATCTAAGGAAAAGGCTTCTATGAATTGAATAAAAAGTTATGATGTCTTCTCTATGAATTTGGAGGGTTTGATGTTATTGATACAAATTGTCAAGGGTTGGCCCTATTTATTAAATATATTATTAGAGGAAATGGAGGGAATGAGGCTTGGATTTTTTTGTTGGAACGTAGAGTTTCTTTTGTAATTCTACATGATAGGAAAACTTGGAAATGTATTGGTTTTCATTCTACTCTTATTAAGAAGGTGCTCATTCAAATTTATGGCACTTTTGTTGTTAAAATCATATCAAAATCTTATGAAGCTATTAAACCTTGATTACTTTGGAAAGTGAGTAAATTTACAATTGGTATTTATATTGACCAACACTCTCTTTGGTGATTTCCTATTACCACTTTCAAGGATTTGACCTTAAGCTAAAGTCCCTTGGACTCAAGTACTCTCAACTTTTTCATTAAGAGATTTAATTCAAGTTAAACTTTTACAAACCATCAAAATTAGGCTATCCTAGCATAAACAATAGTTTAAATACATGTGTTCCAATCAATATTTAGATTGAGTTAGTTCCTCTAAAAATTCCACTCTTGCATACCTCTACATTTTAGATTGCAAACTATAACACCTCTAATATGAATAAAAGCCTTAATTTTACCACTTGTAGATGCAACATATTTGCATTGTGTTTTTACTCCTTTGCAATGTGAACACATACCAACATTACAACAACAAAAAAAATAAGAAACTTTGGAAAAAAAATTAAATATTTTAGACCATAGACAACTATCCAGTTAAGCATTGACTTATTATGTATATATTGTCCATTGATGAAGCTGCACTTAAAAAATTACACATGATTGGTATAAATTCCATCTGTAACTTGTAAGCCAAACACAATGTGCAATGTACTTGTGATCCTATATATATTAACTAATAATAAAAATTATATTCTAATTTTCAATTAATTAATAAATATGATTAAATTTAATAGACAATTTGGATGTTGAATGGCTACGTAACGAATTCATTCTCCACCAACTCCAATGAAAAAGTAGTTCAGAGTGTCCATTCGTACTATTATACGGGTCAGCATCCATTCACAATTGAAGCAAGAAAACAAGCATATGTGTAGAGAAGTCAGTACGAACACCCTGAAATCATGCCATGTGCGTACGAATACCCTGAAATCAGTCCATGTGGGTACGAATACTATGACAAATCTTTTGGGTCATTGAACTCTATTGAAATCAATGATCCAGGAGCAATTTTGGGACCCATAAGAATTATATATTGTGTATATGTTTCACCTTGCAAAATGCAATAAGGATCATTAGATTACATTTTAAGTCAAAATATAACTAATAATCATGATATTTTATTAGCAAATTTATATTTCTACAATAATTTATAAAATTTCTAGACGAATTTGGTCTGATTGTGTATTGAATGCTACAATTTTTTATAAAATAAATGCTTTGACAATTTGAACTATTTGAATAATTTTTTATAAAAAATATGGTGATTTAGATTGCCTTATAGCTTGAGCTATTAGCCAAATTTAGATTAAAAAATTTGAACTATTAGCCAATTGACAAACAGTAGCCACTAAAAAATCATTGATGTCTTTTAGACAGATTTGATTTTTCATTATAGATTTTTCCTATTAGTTGAATAATTATGTTACTCATAAAAAATATTTTAAATATTTTTATTTTGATTTGTAAAATTATATTTTTTCTTTTTCCTTCAGATCATTATCATAATTTATTTTGTCTACTCAGTCACTTATTAATTCATTTTAAATAAAAAAATGAAAAAACCATTCTTTTTAATGATAGATTATTAAGTATAATTTAAAATATTGATATAAATTGCCCTGAATTTAAAAACATTTGAAAATATCTTTATAGATTGTTGAAATTTCATGCCTATTTCCTTTTTTATAAGTTTAACATTCTCTCGCTAATCCAATGTGCTTGTTATTTTGAATCTTTATGTTGATATTATAGACATTCATGTTAAGTGACTTCATGACCCAAACTATTCTCTAGACCCTTACTAGGCTAGCATTCATGAAGGAGACTTCAAATCTCCCATTTTTAAACATCTGAAATTATTTTTAAAATTTAAATTTTATATATTTTTTCTTTAATACTAAAAATCAATAGTTACTCATAAATTTCATTAAAAACACCTTACAATTTTCATTTTTATGATAAAAAATTTTGAAAAATGAAAGATAATATTTTGATTCAATATGAACAATGATTGATTCATGCAATAAATCTGATTTTAAACATTTTAAAAGATTTAAACATTATGATAGCATCAAAGATATTAAATATCAAAAATTCATGATGAATATTATGCTAGGCTTCTAGATTCAACTATGTATATTTTGTTTGCATCTTTTAAAAATATGTTTTAGATCACACTCCATGATCCATCATTAGGATGCGAGAGATAATGAGAGAAAAATGGATAAATTGCAGACCAGATAGCTTAAAAAGGAGAAGAGAGGGTAGATGAAAACAAAATATACATAGTTGAATCCAAAAATTTAGCACAATATTCATAATGATAGTGTATTTTGACAATTTTAAAAATATTTATTTAACCATAAAATCCTACTCCAATTTCAACTATAAAAATACATTGGCATCATTTGATACTCCATTATTAACATAGAAACCACTTGTAAACAAAATAAAGAACTATAGAGATAAAATGAAAAAAAATACCTCAAATTTTAGTAATAACACACACATTAAAATCCATATAATGTGGAAGAGAGAGATATACCGATCACATGCATAATCCTACACCTAGTCCTATCCTATAACTTTGAATCTCATGTGAATCTCATATAATTTGCGCTCATTCAAATTTCAAAAGTAGGGAAAGCAAAGGGTTTAGAGAAAAAAATATTTCTAAAAATAGAAAAGAAAAATATGCTAGGTCTATTTACTATTTTATCCCATTTCATTTTTTATTAAACATTCAACATAAATTTAGATTAATTCAATTTAAAAATTAATAGTTCAATAAATTTCACAAAATAAATTTAGGTTAATTTAATTTACTTATCTAGCGTTATGACAATAGTTCCACTACCATTTCATGCAAATGAATTGAGCATCAATTAATAAATCATATTGAGATACACATACTTTTCATTCAATAGCTTATCTATAATGATTACCTACTAAGAAGTAGGTTATAAACATCTTTGAACTAAACCATTAGAATCGCCTCATTATATTTATTTATAATTGACACTTGGGGTGAAGGAACTTTGCCTTAGTGGTATTCTTGATTCCTTCCTTCACATTTTAATTTCCTTTTTTAGGAGTTTTTTCCTTGAGGTTTTCTCTTGGTACATCATCAACCTAATTTTTGGGAACTAATTTTATATCTAATGCATTGCTTTATTTTCTCCCTAAGTTGTACTTAAGGGAGAGTGTTTATATTTATGTTATTGATTAATGAATTATTAGCTCTCTTTTAACTAAGCATACTTACTTAGGTCATGTGTTTTTTAGTTTTAATTATTTTAATATTAAGATACACGTCATTATCTAGCTTAATCCTCACCTAAGATTTTATTTAAGGTTTATTTTCCTTTATCAAAGGCAATTCATTGAATATTATATTATTCATACATCATACAATTAATAGAATTCTTAAGAATTTCATTATAAATATATATGTGTTTTCCTCTCTTTTGTGATTTTTTTTCATTGCAAGTGATCTCTAGGAGTTGTGGGATTCAACTACGAACTCCAACATGTATTCTCTTGTTGTTAGATGTAGATTTACATTCATAATTTTAATTTATATGTTGTAATTTTTTTAAGTGTATTTAAAATGGTAGGTATATTTTGTACTCAAAACATTATTAACCATGGGCTTGTTTGAACAATGAGTATCTTGAAATCTAAGTGAAAAGCAAAAATTAAATATAATAATTAGTGAAATGGATATTTTGGAACCTAGATTAAAAGAAAATTATTGTGTTCTAGAACCATAATAAAACAACACATCGCTAACATTTTCTTAAATAGTGTAGCATCATAGATTTTAATGGACTAGATAAGATTTAATTGAACTAAAAAATTGTTGCCACAAAATTTAAAGTAAAAGATCGATTATTTGATTTTAAATTACAACATAATTTTTATTACACATTTTATATTTTATTTTATTCTTTACCATCATTTTGTTCTTTTTCTATTGCACTCATTATTCCAATATAATAAAAGGAACAATAGAACAGAAAATACTATAACTTCTTTTTAGATAAATTCAAAAAACAAACGAAATCATGTAACAAATGATATTCTAACTTCAGTTAAAACATCTAAAAATTTATTAATTCCCATACTTTCTTCACATAAAATCTCAATCCAACTTTACTTTTATACACTAAACCTCTATAATGTATAATAATTCTTATATATAGTGTTTTTTTAAGTTGATATCCTTCTGCTGTCAACAAAGGGATAATCTCCATATAAAGCCATCCCAGATCGTCCCATAAACATGGTGGGAATGCACTTGTGGCTGAGGATCACTACCACATATCCTGATGCATGGAAACTCAAAACAAAGCACACTGTTGTTTCCCATAGAGTAATGCAGATTGATGGATTCTATTACCCATGATAACCTTATTATCAGGGGTCAAGAATATTGATTTTTTTCTTTCTAGCTAGGCAAATGCATACGTCAGTGACCATAGTAGTTTAATGAACAACATTACATATCCAAAATGCGCGTTCAGGATAATAGTTCTGGTTAAGAACATGACAACTTCCACTTACTTCACATTAATTCACTACTTTGAAAAGATCAAAGAATTATTCGCACATACAAATACCTCTCTCACATGAATATTACATTTATTTATACATATCATCAACCTATATTTCAAGGTCGGCTCAACACTCATCACAAATTATAAAAATATAACCATACACACTACAGTATTATATGTAGACCAAAGTAATGTTGGTTAAGACATAGTATGGGCCTAAATTAACACCTAGAACATGAAACACGTCCAAGAATTATGCCTCAAACATCCACAACACAATACAATCAAAATGTCAGTCAAGAACATGAAGAACACCATCATATCGAGGAAAATCATCAACCATGAGCATAACAATTAATGCAAACCAAAAACACAAATAGTACATAAGCTAAAAAGATCCAGAAGAATCAAGGATTACACCAACACCACTTACTAGAATCATCATCATCATCATATTGAACTTCAAGAACACTGACTGAATTGACTGTCAACTTAGAAGAATCACTTGTGGACCTCCAGTCCCAAACACTATACCAAATCCATAGATCAAGTTATTATAATGTAGAGAAATATATATCAAAATCTTGAGCACTAATCAACATTGAACAACTAAAAAACCAAGCTGCTTGATACCATATCACATAACCTGATTAAATCCCCATAAAAAACCACTAAAACTTGGGTTGAATCAACTAGAGATACTTATATCAAAACCCTTTAATCTGCAACAACTCATTTGCAACACACTGTCCAAACCAACTCACTTAATCTAACTACAACACTGGAACACATAGAGGAATATGTTGACATCAATGACAACAACACATTCCAACAAACTTCTCGACAAAATCCAACAATTTGTACATTTTCCCTTGGAATTATGTCACTATCTTCCTTTTCACCTCTAAATAAGAAATACTTGTGGCTTTGATGACATTGTGTCCCAAGACTCTTCGTTCCTTTTGACAACTTAACCTTTTTTCAAAAAATTTAAAAGGAATAGGAATTTTAGCTTGTGTGCCTCAATAGTGACTCGACATTTTGAAGAAGACTTTTTTCTTTTGTGCTTCAATAGTGACTCCAGACATTTTGAAGAAGAATTGTTTCTTGTGTGCCTCAATAGTGACTCAAGACATTTTGAAGAAGTCTTTTTTCTTGTGTGCCTCAATTGTCACTTGAGGCTCTTCTAAGGGACAGGTGATATTAGGAGGTTAGAGCTAAGGTAGAGGCTGGGAGGTCATTGGAGGGCAAATTTTCTGGTTATGATATTGAGTTCTATGGTCTTCTTCAGCACCTTGCACAGATTTATGTTCCACCATTGGATGGGCTTTGCACTTTGATTTTTTCTAAGGCTCATCATGCACCTTACTCAACACATCTTGATGTCAAGAAGATGTATGCAGATTTGAGATATATATATTATTGGTTTGGAATGAAGCATGATATCATATATTTTGTGTTGATCTGTTTAGAGTGCCACTAGTGAAGACAAGCACTAGCATCCTACATGACTCTTACAGTCCAATTCGGTCCTAGAGTGAAAATGGGACATCATTTCTATGGATTTTTTAGTGGGGTTGCTAGTTTTGTCTCATCGTCACAATGTTGTCATGATCACTGTGGATAGATTGATGAAGGTTGCTCACTTCTACTTGATTTGGTCTTCCTACATAGCTATAGTGGTGGCTCAAGTTTTTATGGAGGATATTGTTAGTTCATGGCATCCCTCATAGGATTATCTTGGATCAAGATCCTATCTTTAATTACATCACCCTTATGTATATCTTTGCAACATGCTTTAGGGGCTTAGTTAAACTTTAGTTCATCTTATCACCTAGAGAGTGATGGCGAAATAGAGAGGATTAACCAAGTTTTGGATGACATGTTGTGTATGTACGTCATGGATTAGTAGTCTCGATGGGAGGACTACATATACCTCATGGATTTTTCTTATAATAATGAATATCATAGCTCTATTGGTATGTCTCTTTTTAAAGAATTGTATAGTTGTCCTTGTTGTAATCCTTTGAGTTGGGATCTATTACAGGACAGGGTGTAGTTAGGTTCGAAGATGCTTAAGGAGATGGAGCAATCTAGGTTGAGCGTATTCGCGAGCATTTGGTGGTAGCTTAGGATTGGCAGAAGAAGTATGTTGTAGCTCATAGGGTCGATCATTAGTTTTTTATTGGAGACTATGTTATCTTGGGAGTGTGTCCATGTAAGAGTTTGATCTGATATAGAAAAGGCTCTAAGTTGGTGCCTCAGTTTGTTGGACCCTTTGAGATTATAGAGAGGATATGCCCTATTGCTTACCATCTTGCCTTTTCACCAAGCCTATCTGACATCCATGATGTCTTTCATGCATCCTTTCTTAAATAGTATATTCTTGATGTGACACATGTATTAGATTGGAATGCATTACGGGTAGAGGATGGGAAGCTTTCTTTGGAGCCCGTGTATATTCTACAACATTGGAGGTTGACCCTCATGTTGGATTGGTTGAAGAGACCAAAATACTGAGAGGGGGGATAAATCAATATTCCCACTAATTTAAACTTTCTTCAAAATTAGAACCTTTCTAGATGTATCTAACTCACTAATTAAACATATCAAGCATGAAAAAGAAAATATAGAATAAACACAAAACATAGTAACAAATAGACATCGGATTTTATACATGGAAAACCAAAATGTTAAAAACCATAGAGAGTGTTAGCTCTCAAGAGAATATAACTAGTTATATGGTATTTAGAAAAGAATGGCTCACTGCCAGATTACAAAAATGACTCACTGTTAGAATTCTCATTGTAATAGGTATAACTGAACTAAAGAAATTTTCTCTCAAAATGCATGTGATTAGTTCCAACTAAGCTCAAATAACAACTCACTAAACCTATACAAAATCCTAGAAAGATCTTGTACCACTACCCACTGATTACTGTAGTAGATTCGATGAAGGATTACTACAACACTATCTGCACGTTGACTCTATATTAAATAGAGTAATGTGTTGTCATTGATGTCAACATATTCGTTTGTGTATTTCATTGTTGTAGTCAGATTCAGTAAGTTGGTTTGGCCAGTATGTTGTAGATGTGTTGATGTAGACTAAAGGGTTTTGAGATGCTTATCTCTAGTTGATTCAGCTAAAGTTTAAGAGGTCTTCATAAAGAATTGATCTAGTTATGAGATCTGGTATTGCAATTGGTTATTCAGTTGTGGATGTGTGGGATGTGGTTTGCATGTTAATGTGTGTTCTTGGTTCGAATGGTTCATGATCTGGAGGTCCGCAAGTGAATCTTTCAATTTGACAGTTAGTTGTGTTGATGTTTTTGAGCTCTTTAGATAGAGAGATGACAATTATTCTAGTAATTCAGGTAAATGTTGTTGCAATGTGATTCACATTACTTATGTTATGTTTCTAGATTGTGTGCTATGTGTGTTGGTGGTCTGCATTGAGCGGAGAGCACATTATGGATGGTTTTCATCATTTGGTGGTGTTCTTTATGTTATTGGCTGACATGATGATTATGACATGTTGCAGATGATCAAGGAATAATTCTTGGAGGTGTTTCGTGTTTGCGGTGGTTATTTAGGTCCAGATTATGTCTTAGCAGAGATTGTTTTGGTCAACATGCATTATTGTACTATGTGTGGTTATATCTTTGTAATATGTAATGTGTGGTGAGAGGACCTTGAAATATAGGTTGATGATATGTATAAGTGAATGTAATAATCATTGACATGTATCACATTATGAGTAAATAATGTAATTATCATTCAGTAGTAGGCTAGAAGTGCACAATAGTGTGAAGAAGTGCAAAATAATACAAGATGTATTATGAGCTTAATGAAAACTGTACTCAGGCATGAGAAGATGCTATTTTATCAATTCATGATATTTTGAATATTTTTGTAACAAAGTGAGTCTTCGACTATAAAGTAGTGAGCCTTCCCTAGGGTTGTAGCTCTTCTTGTTTTGAGCAGTGTGCCTGAATGCATGTGCATTCCCCATTGTAATATTTCACTTACTTCTAACAAGGTATTATCTCATTGTGGGTAACTTCCCACTGTGGTTTTTCCCTTAGCCGGGTTTTCCACATCAAAAATCTTGGTGTTATGTGTGTTAAGGAATTTAGATAAGAGATAGAGAATATAATAGTCTCGTTATATATAGTGAGCATAAACTTTAATAAGATCACTGCAATGAATATTTTTTCACTCCGATGCGTATATATATGACTCTAACTATTAATCTTCTATGATAATATCGATAGCTTGTTGGTTCGTGAAACTGTCACGGTTATTGGTTTTAGTTCACAGCAAGTGTCAATTCCTATCAATAAAAGGATGAAGAGTTATGTCCACATAGGGGCATTAATTCTACGTGGCTTATGCCACGTAGAGTCGTGACCCTATGGTGACATGACCCTTCATTCAATGTCATTATATATTACTTGCTTCAATCCGAATGAAGCTATATCCTTAACACTTCCTCTTAGCATAAGAGGATTTAATTTCATAATTAAGTTTTAAGGAACAACATTCTAGATATACACATTCATTTGACATGATCATTCACTCAGTAACACTTACTAGTGAAATACTTCACATCTCAGAGAGATATGGATTATCTGATATCCAACACTCTGGGACAACAACTACTTGAAGTCTTATTAGATTACAACTTTGATTCTAGTGACAATTGTAACATTGTCATTATCATAGGTGAAATCATTTTAATTACATCATGATATCTGACACATTCCGAGACAACAAATTAATGTAGTCAATCATGATATGATTGTTATCATAATTTCTGACATATTTCAGAACAATCATTTAATGATAACAGTTCAATAGCTCATCATAGCAAAATTAGTATCAATATTTCTAGCTCATTCTAGGATAACAACTTAATGTAGTCAATCTTGATAATAGATTAGGCTATTGTGAAATTCATCACCTTACAATAGTGATCTTACACTTACATCACATGAAAGATTGTCACCTTCCATGACATAACACATACATGCAATATTGCATTCAAGATATTCATGAATATATCAATTACATATGATTATGATTAATATTAGAAATTTCCATTATAATTTAGTCATACCAAGTTTACCTCTAAAGTACTCCACTTTCAACTTTGCAAGAGGTTTGGTGAATATGTTGGTACTTTGCTCTTTAGTGCTGATGTAGGTCAATTTGATGACATCTTTGTCTACAATATCTCTTATGTAATAGTATAGGATTTCTATATGCTTGGATCCATTATGAAAAACTAGATTTACAAAAAGTTTGATGCAACTTTGATTATCATAGTGAATCACAGTGGGGTTTAGGGGCTTCCCAAATAGTCCAACTAGCAATTTCCTTAACCATGTACTGCCTCACGTGCTCCCATGGAGGAAGCCATATATTTGGCTTCAGTGGAACTCTGATCAACTGTTGACTGTTTTTTGCTAAACCAGGATATCATAGCTTATCCAAGAACAAAGCAATACCTTGTTGTACTTTTATGATCAATAAAACTTCATGCCCAATTGGAATCAAAATACCCTTGGAGTTGTATCTCAACATTTTTATACTTCAAGCCAAGTCCAATAGTGCCACACAAGTATCTCAGAATATGCTTAGCAATCATTAGGTGAATCTTCTTAGGTTCGCACATGAAATGATTTAACACATTGGTAGTGTAACAAATATCAGGGCGAGTGTTTACTAGGTACATAAGAGATCCAATAGTTTATCTATAGTATGTAGGATCTATAGGTTCTGAATCTGCTACTTCACTTTTGAGCTTATGAAGATTTGTTTCCATTGAAATGGATAGAGGCTTACAATCTATCATACCAAATATGGTCAGGATATCAGTGGTGTATTTTCCTTGATTTAGGAAAATATAATTCTCTTTTTGCCATACTTCTAGGCCCAGAAAATAGTGCATTAGACCTAGATCCTTCATATCGAATTCAACCACAAGATCTTGTTTGCATTTACCAATGAGGTGATCTTCTCCTATTATCAACAAGTCATCAACATAGAGAACACGTATTAACAAGTCACCATCTGATATTTTGAAGTATATGTTAGAGTCTGCTTCATTTTTGGAATATCCTAGTTTGAAGAGATAACTATCTATTCTTTCGTACCATGCCCTAGGAGCTTTCTTAAGGCCCTATAGAGCTTTTTTTAGTCTACACACATAGAGATATCTATCATATGTAGAAAAGCCTTTAGGTTGTTCTATATATACTTCTTCCTTAATAACACCATTCAAAAATGCGGTCTTCACGTCCATTTGGTGTGTCTTCCACCCTTTGGAAGTTGCAATGGCAATGATGGTTCTTATAGAAGTATATGGGGCAACTAGAGAAAATGTCTATTTGTAATCAACTCTATCCTTTTGAGAGAACCCCCTGGCAACAAATTTGGCTTTGTGTTTTTCAATACTACCATCTAGTGCATATTTGATTTTGAATTACCACTTTGATGAGACAACTGATTTGTCTTTTGGTCTAGGTACAATGTCCCAGACATCATTTTTTATGATAGATTGGTATTCTTCAATCATTGCATCTTTCCAAGCTTGACATGTTAAAGCCTCTTCAATATTTGATGGTTCATATTTTGTAAGTTTGGTCATGAGAGCAACATAGCATGATTGATTTCTTGTTTTCTTATTCTCTTTGAAGATTTCATCGGGTTCCACATTATTTTCGTCAATTATCTTTCTTGCCCATAGTGTTCTTTTCTTGTTGTTAAGATTTTCAGCATTCTCGAAATTAGGTGGTTGAAATTCATGATTTTCTATGCTATTCTCCCTCTGATTTTCAATTGTAGGATTTTCATCTAGTTCTGTGGTTAGATCATCTTCTGCACTTAGAGATATTTTATAAGCAACATCTTCTTCAAATTTGGCATCTCTACTGATTTCAATAGATCTTCATCCTAGAATGTAGACTTTGTATCCTTTAGTGGTTTCATTGTAGCCAACAAATATGCCTTTCTTCCTAAAGGGTTCTATTTTGGTTCTCTTTTCTTTAGGAACATGAATATACATGTGGAAACCAAAGATTCTTAGATGGCTTAAATCTGGTTTATTTCCTAAAAAGGCTTCTTTAGGTGTTATATTCTCTAGGATTGAATGAGGGCATCTGTTTTGAATGTACACAGCTGTATTTGAGGCTTCAACCCAAAATGAGATATGTAGATTTTGATCATGCATCATGGATTTGGAAGCTTTGATGATGGTTCTATTTTTTTCTTTCTGCAACTCCATTTTGTTGAGGATTATAAGGTACAGTACACCCCCTCTTAATCCCAACAAAAATGTGGAATTCTTTAAAATTTTCAGAGATATATTCAGCCCCATTATCTTATCTTAGAGTCTTTATTTTCTTCCCAGTTTGATTTTCCACTAGGGCCTTAAATTCTTTAAATTTCAATAACACTTCATTTGATTCTTTGAGTTTTATGAAATAGATCCAAGTTTTCCTCAAGTAATCATCAACAAATATCACATAATACAAGAATCCCCCTAGTGATGGTAATGATATTGGACAACACAAATCAGTGTGGACAAGTTCTAGTACAACTTTTGATTTGTGTTCACTTGAGGGAAAGGACCCTTTTGAGTTCTTCCCTAGAGCACATCCTTTACAAGTTCCAACATGATCAGATTTTAGATTAGGTAATCTTGTGGTAATTTTTCATGTGGAAGGTAGGGCGTTAAATCGAAGATGTCCTAATCTTCTATGCCAAATTTCATTAGAGTTTGATACTTCATGGTTTAGTGCTTGTTTTTTAGTATTACATAATTTGTATAAACTACCATCTCTAGATCCTATAGGAATAGCATTCTTTATTTTAGAGTTTTTAGACCAGAGTAGAAATTTATCTTCATGGAAGGTGACACGATGTCCTTGATCAACTAGTCTTTAAATAGAGACCAAATTCCTTTTGATACTTGGTACAAAGAGAACATCTTTCAATTGTAATGTAACTCATGTTTTTAACTGAATTAACCAGGTCCCAATTCCTTTCACTGTATAGGTAGAATTGTCTCCTATTGTAACTTCTTCAGTTGAGTGGCCTTCAAAGGTTTCAAATTGATCTCTAAAACTAGTTATGTGTCGAGATGCTCCACTATCGATTACCAACCTATGTTTGTTGGAGTTTAGTTCGCTTGATAAGGCTAAGAAAAATAGAGGATTCTCTACTTCCTTGACTTCAACTATGGTTTCTTGAGCTTTCTTTCTTTCTGGGCAGAACCTGTGAGCATGTCCAAATTTATCACACCTGTAGCATTGAATCTTGGAGAAGTCTTTGCTTTTGTGATTATTTCCTCTCTTCTGTTTGAACTTCCTTTTCTTCCCTTTGTTTCTTGTGTTAGGATGTAGTGCTTGAATTTCTCCCCATTTGTTTGGACCCAATCCTCTTGTGATTAGTCTAGATTCTTCTCGAGTACAATCATTCTTGAGTTGATCAAATTTTGGTAGTGTCGGACGAGCACTAATGCCTTGAATAAAGGATTCCCAACTGGATGGTAATCCCTTAAGTGCTATTAGAGATAGCTCCATATCATCTATATTATTCCCAATAGTTGACAATTGGTCTTTTAATTCTGAAATCCTCATGAAATAGGATGTGATTGTTTCTCCTTTGTTCATGTAGATATGCATTAATTGTTGTTTTAAAGTGAGCAATTTGCTTGCATTATTTATTTCATATGAGTTTTGAATGGTCTTGAAGATATCATAAGCTGTATTTAGTTTTGAGATGGTTGGGAGAATGTGATCTTTGACAACATCAATTATATTTTCTTAGCCTTGTTGTTGTGTCTTTTCCAGGTTGCTTTCTTTGGCTCCTATTCGGGCATCTTAGTCTCTTCTTCTATGTATGCATCTAGTTCGAGTCCTTGAAGAATTGTTGTTATTCAAATTCTCCATGAGATGAAGTTGGATGTGCCTTCAAGTCTATCCTACACTCTAACACTATTCACCATGATTGTTTTTCCTTTGATTCTGAGTGCAAGTTTGAATTTTTTTTAGAAAAGGGGTGCCACTATTTTATTATTTCTCTACCAACATGGCTCTGACACCATGTTATGGAATTTAGATCAGAGATAGAGAATACAATAGTCTAGTAATATGTAGTGAGGATAGACTTTAATAAGATCACTACAATTTTACCTCCAATGTGTATATATATATATATATATATATATATATCTATATAACTTTAACTATTAATCTTCTATGATAATATCGACAACTTACTGGTTTGTGAAACTGCCACGGTTATTGGTTTTAGTTCACAGCAAGTGTCAATGCCTATAAATAAAAGGATGAAGAGTCATGTCCACATAGGGGCATGACTTCTACCTGGCTTATGCCATGTAGAGTCATGAGACTACAGGGACATGACCCTTCGTTCAATGTCGTTATATATTAATTGTTTCAATCTGAATGAAGCTATATCCTTAACAATGTGTGTTGTTGATGTGGTGTTGATTTATGCTTTCACTATTTAATATCATATCAAAATTTGTGCTTAAGTTTGTGTGCAAAGTGATTCACCCCTCCCTCCTCAGTTTGTTGCATTATTTCTGATAGTGTATATATATATGTGGGCTTATGTTTTGTGTAAAATGTATTATTACATCCCTTTTAATTAATGTTTAAAGATGCATATTTCATGATGGCTATTTTTAAGGAAGTGAATTTATATTTGCAATTGTGTTTCTTATATTTATAATTGTGTTTTGTGGGAAACCCTAATTCTATGTGATGCTCTGCAAAAAGGATTAGAAAATCTGTTTGATGGCAACACACACAAGAGCACAAGAAACAAACGTTAGTGTTAGCAACACAAGATTATCCTAAACAGGCATATCAAGAGAGATATTAAGCATGAAATAGAAAGCATATAAACATAGAATAAAATAACTAATCAAGATGCTCATAGTTGCTCCTCCCTTGTTCCTCTCCTCTCCAAGTCCCAAATGAGTGTAGCTCTCAGCTTTTAGCACTAGCCATGGATGCCATATGGAGATTCAAGATGGTTGAATATGATAAGCAAATACTATGCAAGAATAGATAGTGATGCTATGAAAAAGCTCTATGCTAATGCCAGTATAACAACAATACTCTAAAATGCTTCTCTTTTGCTTGAGGAGAAGGGTTCTATTTATAGAAGAAATGGGGAAATGAAGGGTTAAGATTGAATGGTTTAATCAAGGGCCAAGTTTGAAAGTTGGGGATCCATGTGCACAATTGGCACCAATAAAATGGTGACAAGTGTCAACATAGGATTGGGTTGAGAGAAGAGGTTGGAGGCATTAAAGGCCTGAGAAGACCTCATGGTTATCTAGAGGCTAAGGGTCAAGTCCAAATTAAGACTACCCACTGGATTAAGAGTTAATCCAAGGATAAACCTTTGTCCAAATGTTTAAGAGATAATCATGGTCAAAGCATTAATGGCCTGATGAGATCTTTGGGTTGGGTAGAGGTTGAGTCGAAACAAATGTTTTAACCATGTGGGAGGGTTTGAGGTAACCATTAATGGTTATTGGAGACTTTGGAGATTAAGTGGTTGAAGGTTGAAAGCCTTCAATGGTTATCAAAGACTTTGAGCCATTTAGTGGTTGAAGGTTGAAAGCCTTTAATGGTTATCAAAGACTTTGAGGGTTTGAGAAGTGACTTCCCTTTTGCTTAGGAATGTGACAAAGTTTAGAGAAGGGGTTAGGTTATTTAGAAGTGATTAGAAAATTCTAGAAGGGGTTTAAGCATGCAAGTGGATTTTGTAGGAAAATGCAAGTGGGAGAAATTTTGGTATTTTCAATTAAAATAAAATCATTTATTTCAATTAAATGGTGTAATTTGCATTTGGATAAATATTCAAATAAATATTAATTTATTTAAATGAGAAAAATGAAGATAAAGCATTAAAATGCTTGAAGACTTTGAGGGAAACCATTAAAGGCTTGAAGACTTTTAAGGAAAACCATTAAAGTCTTAAGAAGACTTTAAGGGAAGCCATTAAGTTTGAAGACTTTAAAGCCATCAAGTTTGAAGACTTTAAGGGAAAGCATTAAAGGCTTAAGAAGACTATAGAAGGAAGCCATCAAGATTGAAGACTTTAAAGCCATCAAGTTTGAATACTTTAAGGGAAACCATTAAAGGTTTCAAGTGGGTGAGGATAAATAGGATTTTAAATAAATAATTTATTTAAAATAGTTGTGCAACTTGCTTTTGTAGGAAAATACAAGTGGGTGGAGGATAAAGGTGATTTAAATAAATTATTTATTTAAAATAATTGTGCAACTTGCATTTGTAAGAAAATGCAAGTGGGTAGAGGATAAAGGTGATTTAAATAAATGTTAATTTATTTAAATGTGAGAGGTGGGATTTTGGGGGATTTAAATAAATATTAATTTATTTAAATGTGAGAGAATATTTTATTAAATAAATATGATTTATTTATTTAATTAATGGTCTGAATTTGGTTAAGTGAATTAAATCAAATAAATTGAATAATTTATTTAATTAATAGGAGAAGAGGGTTAAGATGAATTAATTAAATATTAATTTAATTAATTATTAATTGATGGTTAAATAATCAAATAAATACTAAGTATTCATTTAATTAAGTGGACAGATTTATGTGACTACATTTGCCTCTCTTTGAGACAGTGTGGTTTATTGCGTCGTTTCAAAGAAAGAAAAATAGGTGTGAAGAAATGCCCCATAAAATGTAAATTTAATGGGTGGTATGCCCCCTCAAGAGATGGGCCAAATTTTTTTGAAAAATCGGGCGATCTCTCGAAAAAGAATGAAAAGTGGAGGGGAGGTAGAATAGAAGAAATTAGAACTAATGATGAAAGAATGAGAGAAAATGGAGTGAATATGAAGAAACAACAAGCCAGCGAGTACCCTGAGGTCATGCAAGAGATACATAGCAGATGTAGTGTGGGGTTTGGATTGATGCTATACAATTGATCAAAATTGGTTGGACAATCTGGTGCAATCGGTTTAATTGCCCCAGTCAAGTCAAATCGTGACAGTTGATGTCAGTTGGTCGCTTGGACATGATAAAGTCTGAGTAAGTGAATCAAAGTGACCTGAAGGTGACTTAGACAATTGATGTAATTGTCTGATGAAGTCAAGGTATATGAAGCAAAATACTCGTTGAGACATAGACAATTGATGTAATTGTCCGTTGGATTGTGTTTGATTGGTTGATCAATTGATAGTGTGTGCATGTGATGGATGGTTGTGGGGAATCATGGCAGCCCCATTGAGACTAGGTCATTATGATAAATGCCTGATGTAGTCTAGGATTGCCATAATCGATTACCTGTTGAGACCCGAAGATACTTGATCAGAATATCTGTTGATAGTCTAGGTGTGCGTGAGTTGATGTATCTGTGTAGATAGAGTAACTGGCTTAATTTTTTTGGATGAGTGAGGATGGGAAGCGATGAAGGGATTAGGATGATGTTGATGATCAAGATAGGGAGGGTGAGGGGGGATTTGATGTTAAATAGAAGATATGGAGGACTAGGACCGAGTCTTATGGAAGAAGATGAGTAAAATAGAGTATCCATTATCATTACTATGTATGAATGATATGCAGCTATTTATGAATGTATGGATGGGTGGAATGCAACTAAATGCAATATATACATATGAGATGAAATGACGATCCATAGTGCTTTATTTTTCATCATTGAGCTTTAAAATGTTGTAAGAAAATACAAGCAACTTGACATAAAGATTCAAGATGACCAGAGTATTTCTTACATGGATTTGATATAGCAAGTTAATACAAGCAACTTGATATAATGGATCAAGTTGACCAGAGTATTGCTTGCAGAACAAATAAGGATTATCTCCTTTCATGCATGACTTGGAACGTCCTCCTTGATCTTAGGTTGATCATATCCTGAGACAAGTGCATACCATAATAAGAGATAAAACCTTTATCCAGTTTGGATGAGGTAGGAGGAACCAAAGAAAGAGAATTGTACCTGCAAACAAACAATATATACATAAAGAATAAAGAATATGGATCCTTGGTAATGGTTCATGCTCATATGGTCGAGGTATACGCTTTAGTCAGCAAGCCGTAGTGATCTATGACTGTATTTTTGCCTATGATCACATAGCTTAGTGAACTTCCCACGTAGACACCATTAGTACATGCCCCAAAACTTCATCGGAATAATGTGTCGAAGATACACAAACAATGTCGTAGGAACCTGATATAAATTACTAGACCATAAATCAACCAAGTATTTGATAGCGTAAATAGAATTTTCTTGTCAAAGAAAATGTCATCTTGTCTTTGTTTGGGTAAGGAAGGATGCATCCTTGTTGAAGACAGTTTTGAGTGTTGATGTTGATTGTGTGGTCGATTGATAAGTGGTCATTTTGTGGAGTATATCACAATGTTTGTTTGGTATCTGCATGGACGAGTATGTACAATGTGTTGCCATGTTTTTGTTGGATTTTTGATGGTTTTTCGATGTTTTTGGATTTTGTGTAATAGTTTTTTTGAATGTTTTTGGATTTTGCGAGACATTTTTGAATGTTTTTGGATTTTTGCGAGATATTTTTTTTTGAATGTTTTTGGATTTTTGATGATTGCTTTGAATGAAGAACTTAATGAATCATAAGACAATGTAGAATCCACTTCCATCACTAGATTAAAGGCATTGCCCCCAATTTTAGACATGACTATGAAAAAGCGGGATGCAAGATGTATGGAGTACTATCATAATTGCAGAGGTATAACAAGCCATGGTTTTGGATGTATGTATGAAGTAGATGCGATCACAACAAGTCTGAAAGACAATGGAGCCATAGCCTTTACAAGTGGTGCCTGTTTGCCAGGTTTTCACCATCGTACTTACCCAAGGTGCCACTGGAGTGGTTGTTCACCTTTTGGATGCATGATTTTTCTTTACTTTTTTGAATGTTTTTGTATTTTCTTCAGGACATTTTTCTGAATGTTTTTGGTATTTTCTGGTATGTAGGGGAGCCTGATGCTCTATACACCTTAGTTATAAAACCATTTTAGGTGCATGCTATTGATTGGATCTGCAAGCGGTTCTCCTTCTGATGTAGCCAATTGATATGCCCCAGACCCGAACACAGTAGTGACAACATATGGGCCCAGCCAGTTTGATTCAAACTTGCCCTGATGTTCTCTATTTGGTTGGTTGCGAGGATTCTCTCGAAGAACAAGATCACCTACCTCAAATGTACGAGGTCTAACTCGGTGATTGTAGCTTCTACTCATGCGCTGCTGATAGGCTTTGAGATGATTGTATGCAGCTTGTCGTTTCTCATCAAGTAACTCTAAGTCCTGAAGACGGGATACTCTGTAGGCTTCTTCATCGATGAGATTGTGCAAGGAAACCCGTAATGATGGTATCTCAACCTCAATAGGCAAGATAGCTTCTGCACCATAGACCAATGAATAAGGAGTTGCACCTGTAGGGGTTCGAATGCTAGTTCGATATGCCCATAGCGCTGGATTTAGTTGAACATGCCAGTCACGGCCAGCATCATTGACTGTCTTCTTTAGGATCCTCAATATGTTTTTATTGGATGCTTCGGCCTGACCATTGCCTTGTGGGTAATAGGGAGTGGAAAAACGGTGTTTGATATGAAATTTCTCACAAAGTTCACGGAAATCCTGATTTTTGAAAGGAAGACCGTTATCTATGATGATGGACATGGGCACACCATACCGGCAGATGATGTAGTTGAGGATGAATGAGGTGATCTGCTTGCCGGTGACTTGGGTAAGTGGAACAGCTTCGATCCACTTGGTGAAATATTCGGTAGCGGTAATAATGAATTTATGGCCATTGGATGAAGATGGATGAATCTTACCCACAAGGTCAAGGCCCCATTGACAGAAAGGCCATGGTGTTGTGATTGGTTGCAGTTCCTGGGCTGGTGCATGTATCAGGTCACCATGAACTTGACATTTCTTGCATTTTCTGACAAAGTAGTAGGAATCCTTTTCCATAGATGGCCAATAGTATCCATTGCGCAGGAGTTTCTTGGCTAATGACGGACCACTTGCATGGGTTCTACAGATTCCTTCATGTACCTCTTCCAAAGCCTTTGTTATCTCACCTTGTTCCAGACATCGAAGGAGAGTACCATCAAGACTATGTTGGTATAGGGTTTCGGCAATAATGGTATATCGAGCAGTTTGGCGAATGAAGGTTTTTCGTTGGTTATTTGATTGGTTGGGAGGATGGGTGTGATCGCAGAGATAGGTGTAGAAATCACCGTACCATGGGGATTCAGAACCGACAAGGCAACATATCATTTTGGATTTGGGGATATCATAAGCGGGGATCCAAAGCTATTCTACCAAGAACTCGTAGCATGTTGAATTCTGTGGAAGATCTAGTAGAGATGCGATGGTAGCCATAGCATCAGTAGCTCGATTTTGATCTCTTGGTATCTGCTCAAAAGTGATAGTAATAAATGATGTCTTTATATTGTCCACCATTTGCTTGTATGGCATGAGTTTATCATCCTTGGTCTGATATTCATCTGTTGTTTGTCAAATGACCAGTTGTGAGTCGCCATATACTTGTAGTTCTTTTAATTTCCATTGTATGGCTAGCCTGAGTCCTGTGATCAAAGCCTCATATTCTGCTATGTTGTTTGTGCATGGAAATGTGAGCCTGTAAGACTTCGGGATGCTATCACCTTGAGGTGTGATAAACAGAATGCCTACCCCCGAGCCATGCCTAGTGTATGAACCATCAAAATATAGTTTCCATGGCTGTGCTTCTGTGATCATGAATATCTCTTCATCTGGAAAATTGGAAATGAGAGGATGATCGCCTATGAGTGGTGCATCGGCCAACTGATCTGCAATAACCTGACCTTTGATAGCTTTACGGTCCACGTACTCAATGTCAAATTCACTTAGAATCATCACCCATTTGGCCAAGCGGCCTGTCAATGCTGAGTAAATACTTGAGTGGATCAATCTTTGCAATGAGTTGTACCTCATGTGTTAATAGATAGTGCCTCAATTTAGTGGCTGCTAAGATTACTGCTAGGCAAGCTCGCTCAATAGGGGTGTAATTGAGTTCATAGCCAACCAGTGTGCGAGAAATGTAGTAAACAGCACACTCCTTTCCTTCTGCATTATGTTGTGCCAGTAGTACACCCAATGCTGTACTGGTTGCTGAGATATAGAGTAACAACGGTCTACTTGGATCTGGTGGGATCAGCAATGGTGGATTCATGAGATAGTCTTTAAGCGTCTGAAATGCTTGCTGGCATCTGGCATCCCATTGAAAGCGGATGTTCTTGTGTAGCAGATGTGTAAATGGGTGACACTTATCAGCCAATTGTGCAATGAATCTTCGGATGGATTGAAGTCGTCCTTGTAGTGTCCTTAGCTGACTGATATTCTTTGGTGGTGGCATGTCCATGATTGCTTTTACCTTTGCTGGGTCGACCTCAATGCCTTTGCTTGAGACAATGTATCCTAGAAGCTTCCCGGAGGTCACTCCGAAGACACATTTCTTTGGGTTGAGTCGAACATGGTATTGTTCCAGTCTATCAAAGATTTGATCTAAGATGTGGAGATGTTCTTGTCTGGTAAGTGATTTTGCTAGTAAGTCATCAACATAATCTTCCATCATAGTATGCATCATGTCATGGAAGATGGTGATCATTGCTCTTTGATAGGTCGCTCCTGCATTCTTTAAACCAAAAGGCATTACATTCTAGCAGTATGTGCCCCATGGACATGTGAAGGCTGTCTTATGTTGATCTTCGGGTGCGATCTTTATTTGATTGTAGCCGGAAAAGCCATCCATGAGTGAACGCATCGCATGTCCTGCTGTTAGATCCACTATGATGTTGATATTTGGTAGGGGGAAGTCATCCTTAGGACATGCCTTATTCAGATCTCTAAAGTCAGTACAAATGCGGATGCCCCCTTTTGGTTTGCCGACGGGCACAATGTTGGAGATCCATTCTGCATAATCAATTGGCCTAATGAAACCAACATCTAGGAGTTTCTTGAGTTCTGTTTTGACTAGCACTGCAATCTGGGGATGCATCTTACGAAGCTTCTGCTTGACAGGTTTGGCTCCTTCTGCTACGGTGAGGTGATGCATGACTAAATCAAGATCAAGCCCAGGCATGTCTGCATATGACCATGCAAAGTTGATCTGATGCTTCTGGAAGAACTCTATAAATTGAGGCTGTTCCTCTAGAGTGAGAAGAGATGCCAGATGTATGATATGAGGATTTTTAGGAGTCCCCACATTGTATTCTTTGGTTTCCTCGATGAGAATCGTTGATCGTTCCTGTTGTATATTAGTAGGGAGAATGTTAAACCCTTCATCCTCAGGCGCCTCAGAGAGGTTTTCACCATTGGATACGCTCTTTCTTTTTACTTTTGTCAGATCAAACAACGCCACAGTGTGGTTTTCACTGGAAGATCCATGTTTTATTGTTATATTTTTGCAGTTGAAAGGTTTGGCATCCGCCCCGAAGTATGCTGCGCTATTAAGTTCAATGGTGAATCTAGCTTTGTGATCTCCGCTTGGTAGGTTATCCCTTAATTCCAAAAAGTCAATGATGGCCTCATCGTTTTGGAAGAAGTCAAAACATGGGGGAGTTGGTTGGTTCCATTCGATGAGTTCAGGGTGGATAATAGGCATTACTTCATCGATTAGGTTAAGTGCGTTAGATGTATCAGTGAGGGTTAAGACAGTGTGGTGAAGGTCGTTGATGGTACTCTCCCTGTCAGAATCATGTGTAGGATGAGACGTAGGGTCTGTGGAAGATGTTTCCAGCTCAGGAACCCAAGTGGTCTTTATCTATGCTTCTCCGTAAACAGGGATGTCTTTGTGTGGCGGAGGTGGTGATGTGTCTTCCTCATCTAAAGTGTTAAGCTGTACAAAATCAAATTCCCACTCATGTGAGTCAGTCTCTAAATCACTTTCCAGCATCCAATTGCTATACCATACTGGGATGTCGTTTGAGTTAAATACCGTAGGCGTGATTGGTTTATGTACCTTTGTAGTGATCGGTGCTGCAGGAATTTTGATGGGGATTAAAGGATTTGTTACTAGAAGTATCGACAGTGTTGACTTAGTGGCTTCTATTGGAACGGCTGGTGCCATAGATGTTGCTGTGAGTTCGGATACAGTTGCTGCTGCTACTGGTGTTATTGATGGGATTACTGATTCGCTTGGTGGGATGATTGGTACTGTAGATGGTGGTGTTAGGGTTTTGAGCTTTGGTGGCGTAGTCGGGATGGTGCTTGAAGCTGCTTTGATAATGAAAGGTGTCCTTTTTGCAGTAGGTTGACATAATGGTTTGGTGGGTTTTCCTTTGAATTTAAGTTTAGGAAATATCTCTTTTTCAAAGCCTAGGCCTGTATTACCTTTGGGCTTTAATTCTGGTAGTAGAGGTTCATGTCGTCCTTGTTTGCAATATCCCAAAGCACTCTGACCATCATACCCCATTCTTTGCATAATGAGGAGGCCTTTGCCATACTGATCCATAGGAAGTTTAACTTGTGGTAGATCAATGGTGATGGGATCTTTATAGATGCATTCTGCCAAGTCCTCATCTTGGGTTTCTTCTTCTTGACTCTTTCCAAGGATGAAAGGCGTCAAAGCACATGCCGGCGTGACTATGGGTTGTTGGAGTAACTGTTGTGGTTTACCATGTGTTCAAGGAGAAGTGGGCATTTGTCCCACACAAAAGAGTTGACTCAAGTTGTATTCCCCAGGACCTTCCTCTACGATCTTCATCTTAAGCTTTTCTTGCTTGGGTATATTGTTGTTTGAATGGGCAAGAGAGGCTAGACTTATATATGATGTAGAGGAAATGGCTTCTCTATTATTAGGAACAGTAATCTCTAGTTGATGGCTGATATTATGGCAAAATGCAAAGGGGTTTGCATTGCCCAGAATTGTGATCTCTACACCGTTATGTGGGAACTTGATACATTGATGGTAGGTAGATGGAACAGCTTGCATGGCATGTATCCAAGGTCTCCCTAATAATAGATTATATGGCAGAGGAAGGTCCAGAACCTGACAGATGATGTGTTTTACCACGGGGCCCACTCGGATTGGTAGTACCATAGCTCCTTTGGATGAACGCTCTGCATCGTCATAGGCTTTGATTGTGATCTTCTTGCGAGGATCCACTGATTCTATTGCATATCCCAATGCTATGACCAACTGTAGTGTGCAAATATTCAGGCCTGCTCCATTATCGATCAAGACTCGCTTGATTCGATGCTGGTTGATAAATCCTTCGATGTGGAGTGAGGCGTTATGCGGTTGTTGGAAGGAAGAGTTGTCACTTTCAAAAAAACTGAGACAAGGTGATGACTTGAGACTTCCAACCATGGCTTGAAATTGGTTTGTATTCAGATTTGCAAGGACTGACGCCTCTTGGAGTGCTTGATCCAAGATTGTTTTATGAGATGGCGATAGGCGCAATAGTTCTAGAATGGATATAAGTGCAGGGGTTTTGTCTAATTGTTCCACAAGATTGTACTGCTTTGGGACAGAGGTGGTGCCTTGTGGAGCTGCCTTTATGGTGACCTTGCCACGACGTGTAACAACATTGCAATCTGAGTTGGGATTTTTGAAGGTTATGGTTGCAACTTGTTCATTGGCATCATACAGATGATTTACAGTGTAATTATATGCAGCCTGCATATAATCAGTGGTATCAGTGCCTCGCCTGGAAGTGGAAGGATCTCTTTGATCTTGTGAGGGAAGTGGATTTTTGAACATCAAATGATCATTATTGGTTGTTTTTGGGTTATGTCCTTCAATTTCAATTTCTCCTCGATCAATTAGATCCTGAATGAGATCTTTCAATCGGTGACAATTACTTGTCTTGTGCCCTCTTCCTTGATGGAATTCACAGTGTTCAGTATCTCTCCACCATGTCGGTTTGACTTGAGGCTCATAGTTTGATAGCTTAGGTAGAGTGACCAAATTTTGAGAAATGAGTTGTCGCAACACTATTTCAATGGGTTCCCCTAAGGGAGTGTATGTGCATTTTTGTTTTTGCTAACGAGGTCTAGGTTCATCGTGAGATGTGATGCGACCTTGATTAGAAGGAACATTTGTGTTGTTCTGAGGTGGAGGATTTTGTCCTGCAAACTGAACCACAGGTTGTGCATTTTGGATAGTTCGAGCATCCACAACCCCATCATTGACGATATTCTTGTTTTTATTCCAGAAGTTTAGTTTATCGCTATTGAAGCGCGGGCGAGGACCATCTTTTGGTTCATTAAATATTTTGATGAGTCCTTTCTTGATGAGTGCCCTTTCACATTTTAAACCCTTGGTGATCATATCATTAAAAGAGTCTGTGTCTTTGACATCCAGGTGAAATTCCATTTCTTCGTTTAAGTTGGAAATGAAAATTTCCACTAGTTCTCATTCAGGTAACTAAAGAGAATGTCTGCTAGACATTTGGCGCCATCGTTGCAGGAATACTGAGAATAGTTCACCTGGTTTTTGTTTGGTATTGCACAGATCAGCCATGGTGATGTCGCGTTCAATATTATAAGAGTAATGAGATAGGAACTTCTGGATGAGTTCCTCAAATGTTCTAATGCCACCTGGTAGTCGGGAAAACCATGATGTGGTTGTTCCTCCCAAGCTTTGGGGAAAAAGGCACATTAGGTATGTGTCTTCATATGCCACTTCAAGACAAGAGGAATGAAATTCTCTGACATGATCACGAGGATCTCCCTTTCCTATATATTTTCCGAATTTTGGTGTTTCGAACCCGCGTGGAAAGGGTGGCATATAAAGATTCCTATCAAAAGGATAGGGACAGATGTCGTTAAGTGAGAATTGATTGGTCTTAACACCACTATGAAGTTGTTGGGCGAGGTTCTCGACTTGTTGCCACAACATCTCCATTTCATTTAGAGGAGGAGGTGGTGGGTTACCTCGAGGAATGTTATATCTAATGTGATTTCTACCTCTTTCCTCCTCATGGCAACTTTGTCTTTCTGATGCTTGTCTTAATTGGGCAAGATCAAAGTCAGAGGGGAGTTTGGCTCCTTCTTGAGCGAGTTTTAAGAAGTGAGCATCCGCATTGCTCCTGAGTATTTCATCAAACAATCTATTAAAGTGAGGGTTATGCTGAACCCTTTCGATTGTTGAAGGAGTGGGAGTACTTGGGTTTTCATCATTTATATTTCCTCCAAGTGCTTCTTGAAATTCATTGAGATTTTCGTCTTCTTCTTCCTCAATTTCTATTTCTCGTTGCCTTGACCGTGATCGGGTTTGAGCCATTTTGCTTGCAAGTTTTTGTTGAAGTTGATTGAAGATGATGATGAGTTGTCGATGAAATGAAAGATTGATGGTTGGTGATTTGTGTTGTATGGGGATCTCTAGCACTTTAAGGTAGATGTAACCGAAATTCCTTCTTTGAATTGCTTGTTTGTTTGAGGAGTTTGGATGTGATAAGGTGTAGAGAAATCTAAGATGTGTTATAGATTTTGACTACCTAGCAATGAGAGGATTCACTCATGAACTAGTTTTAATTTGCGTAGATGTGTCTCTTAGGATGAGCTTATCCTAGATGTAGAAACAATCTAAAAAGTGATGTGATGTGTTTGATTTCAAGCAATATCTAAAAGAGAACTTGGGACAAGAACCTCTTAATGTTTTGAGAGTTGGGACAGATTGATGATGAAGTGATGATGAATGAGTAAGATGATGGATGTTTTGTTTTCAACTTTCAATAAAAACTTTGTGTTACAAATGGAACAAACTCTACTTCTTCCCTTTCAGGCGTTGGTGGCACTTCTCGAGCTGTGTTGTAGGTGATACAGATGTTTGGGAAGAAGTTGGGATTAATCTTTCCTCCTTGATTTTTGTGATAACTGAGAGCTCTATATTGCATAAAAGCTCTGTGGTTCAATGATTTTGAATCAAACTCGTTTGTTTTACCTTGAAGGTATAGACGCATGCGATGTAGAAAGACTCTATGTGAGACAAAAATTTGTCTATTGAGATAGAAGAATTTCCTCTTTTTGATCAAAGCCTTTGAGCTTAATGGTCTCCTTTTCAAGTTGATATTCTGATGACACTTCTTCTTTCGCAAGATGTGAAGAATGGTCATAAAATTTGTCTCTTTGTTGTTTGCACTTTGTTTTTGGTATTTTTGTTTATTTTTGAGAAATGTTGGATGAATACTTTGCTTTTGGGATTGATCTTCTGACTTTTCTTTGACAAGAAAACAAAGCAAGCACACAAACACAAGAATGTTGCCAAAAAGGCACAAATGAGTATGGGTCTAGATCAACCCAATCCTTGGACTTGTATATGACCCTTCCTTTAGATGTATTTTAAGGTGTATTTCCAAAGCCTAAAGTCGGCTCAATTTGCACTTGGTCTTTAAAACGAACACACTTCAAACACTTTTTATCCCTAAGGTCAAATGGCCAATTGTGATAAATTTAGCCCACATCTTGATATTTCTTCGACTTTGGTACTACATACCTTATGAATCCCGCCGTGGCAGGTAAGGATGTGATATACTAAGTCTTGCACGAGCATAACAAATAGATGATCCCTATGATGGGGGAGTCACCACTTTTATCAAGCCACAAGTGACTTTTCAAAAAGCTATGTTTCTACTCAAGGAAATATGTATGGTGAGTATCTTGGGAGCAAAACCATCTATGCTCTTGCACTAAATTATATCTCAAATATCCTCAATCAATAGAACGGGTGGGATACTATTTAAAGGTGTTTAGTCATGTTCGATGTTTTTGGACATAAGTTCATTCTGCAGTGACTCACTTAAGAGCCTTGTAACTGGTGGTGGGGCCCATTTGTCCTTTCGGCCAGTTACACTATAGGAATAGCTATACCCAAGGCTACAGCTTTTGCTCACACCTGATTTCTATAGCGGCTCGAAAGATTTACCGCTTGAGGTTGTTCCCAAGAGTGATGTGTCTCTTGGCAGGCCTCTCTTAAAAAGATAAAATTTTGAGTGTTACTAACACTTTTCTCTTGCACCTAGGACCACGAAAGCCAAGGGAGAGGATAGTGTGTGTTAGAAGTAGGACCACTCGACCAACTCTTTGTACAAGTGTGCCAAGCACGAAAAACACTTGTTCTTTTTAATCTATCATTGCAATGTGATCTAACTATTTGGAGATGTTGCTCCAAAAATCATGGTGTTCTTTTTAATTTTCAAAGGCAATTGTTTGAGTAAACTAGAATTTGAAAATCCTGGTCAACTTAATGAAAAACACGTTTGCATGAAGTAAAATTGCTTTAAAAATGAGACAAGTTGATTGTGAATTTTATTTGCACAAAAAATGGAAGTGTGGATTGTGAGTTTTATCTTGATGCAAGAAATAAAATTTGCCTTGTTGATTTTAAGCACCAAAACGAAGTTTGTTTCCTAACTTGCAAAAAAAATAAAGTTGTTTTTGTATAAGTTTGTGGTTCTTTTTACCTTGGAACAATGAAATTCTTTTTAAGAGCCCCAAACAAATGCGTGATTCTTTTTTAAAAGCCCAAATTTGAAATATGAAGTTAATTTTAAACCAAAATAAAAAGTGAATTCATTTTTAAAACCAACTTAAAAAACAAGTTAGTAAAAAAATATAAATCTACTTTTTAATCTAATTTAAATCTGCACAAAAGAGAAAAATAGTTAGTAAAATCCGCCTATTTGGTGGGTTTCTACAAGCCTAATTTTTTTTTTTTTGGTTTTTTTTTTTTTGGTTACAAGGTGATTTGTACAACGTTTTGTTACAATAGCGCTAGTCTGCGTTTGAACAGAGGCACTATTTAACACAAACGCACTAAAAGAAAGGGAAAGACAGAGAAGGAAAAAGCACTAAAACAGGGTGAATAGCGCCAAAATAATGTCAAACGCACCAAAACAGTGTCAAAAGCGCAACCTGTGTGACATTTTCAACATTCAAACATGTTATTGGTTAAAAATAAAAAATTTGATCTTTTTGGTGTTTGGATTCACGTCGGGTTCACCAAATGATGCTCTGCAAAAAGGATTAGAAAATCTGTTTGATGGCAACACACACAAGAGCACAAGAAACAAACGTTAGTGTTAGCAACAAAAGATTATCCTAAATAGGCATATCAAGAGAGATATTAAGCATGAAATAGAAAGCATATAAACATAGAATAAAATAGCTAATCAAGATACTCATAGTTGCTCCTCCCTTGTTCCTCTCCTCTCCAAGTCCCAAATGAGTGTAGCTCTCAGCTTTTAGCACTAGCCATGGATGCCATATGGAGATTCAAGATGGTTGAATATGATAAGCAAATACTATACAAGAGTAGATAGTGATGCTATGACAAAGCTCTATGCTAATGCCAATATAACAACAATACTCTAAAATGCTTCTCTTTTGCTTGAGGAGAAGGGTTCTATTTATAGAAGAAATGGGGAAATGAAGGGTTAAGATTGAATGGTTTAATCAAGGGCCAAGTTTGAAAGTTGGGGATCCATGTGCACAATTGGCACCAATAAAATGGTGACAAGTGTCAACATAGGATTGGGTTGAGAGAAGAGGTTGGAGGCATTAAAGGCCTGAGAAGACCTCATGGTTATCTAGAGGCTAAGGGTCAAGTCCAAATTAAGATTACCCACTGGATTAGGAGTTAATCCAAGGATAAACCTTTTTGCAAATGTTTAAGAGATAATCATGGTCAAAGCATTAATGGCCTGATGAGATCTTTGGGTTGGGTAGAGGTTGAGTCAAAACAAATGTTTTAACCATGTGGGAGGGTTTGAGGTAACCATTAATGGTTATTGAAGACTTTGGGGATTAAGTGGTTGAAGGTTGAAAGCCTTCAATGGTTATCAAAGACTTTGAGCCATTTAGTGGTTGAAGGTTGAAAGCCTTTAATGGTTATCAAAGACTTTGAGGGTTTGAGAAGTGACTTCCCTTTTGCTTAGGAATGTGACAAAGTTTAGAGAAGGGGTTAGGTTATTTAGAAGTGATTAGAAAATTCTAGAAGGGGTTTAAGCATGCAAGTGGATTTTGTAGGAAAATGCAAGTGGGAGAAATTTTGGTATTTTCAATTAAAATAAAATCATTTATTTCAATTAAATGGTGTAATTTGCATTTGGATAAATATTCAAATAAATATTAATTTATTTAAATGAGAAAAATGAAGATAAAGCATTAAAATGCTTGAAGACTTTGAGGGAAACCATTAAAGGCTTGAAGACTTTTAAGGAAAACCATTAAAGTCTTAAGAAGACTTTAAGGGAAGCCATTAAGTTTGAAGACTTTAAAGCCATCAAGTTTGAAGACTTTAAAGCCATCGAGTTTGAAGACTTTAAGGGAAACCATTAAAGGCTTAAGAAGACTATAGAAGGAAGCCATCAAGTTTGAAGACTTTAAAGCCATCAAGTTTGAATACTTTAAGGGAAACCATTAAAGGTTTCAAGTGGGTGAGGATAAATAGGATTTTAAATAAATAATTTATTTAAAATAGTTGTGCAACTTGCTTTTGTAGGAAAATACAAGTGGGTGGAGGATAAAGGTGATTTAAATAAATTATTTATTTAAAATAATTGTGCAACTTGCATTTGTAAGAAAATGCAAGTGGGTAGAGGATAAAGGTGATTTAAATAAATGTTAATTTATTTAAATGTGAGAGGTGGGATTTTGGGGGATTTAAATAAATATTAATTTATTTAAATGTGAGAGAATATTTTATTAAATAAATATGATTTATTTATTTAATTAATGGTCTGAATTTGGTTAAGTGAATTAAATCAAATAAATCAAATAATTTATTTAATTAATAGGAGAAGAGGGTTAAGATGAATTAATTAAATATTAATTTAATTAATTATTAATTGATGGTTAAATAATCAAATAAATACTAAGTATTCATTTAATTAAGTGGACAGATTTATGTGACTACACTATGAACTAAACTTTGAGAAAGCATTTTATGTTTTAATATTTTCTTGAGTTTTAATTGGTTATTTGGGAGTTAAGGTTTATTAAGTTTAATTATTTATTGTGGAAGTTGAGAATTGGTTTTTCCCATGAGATGGTTGAGAGAGGGGGGACAATTGGTGAGTGGAATGGGAATAGAATTTTGGGTGGAGAATTGAAGCTAAGAGAGAGCGGTGGAGACTTGGCCAGATCGAAGGTTTCAAAACATGTTTTAGGCTTTGTGTTTTTTTTTTGTATTTCCTATTTGGTTCGATTTTCTTTTGTATAATGCTTGGCTAAACGTTGATTCCCTGTGGTTGCATAAAGTTCAAGAATGATATGTGATTTGTGTAACTTTTTGGTTGTGTTAGATTGATGTGTATATACTATAATGCTGATTGCCTTAAATTTTGTATTATATTTCAAAGTTTTTGTGTGAATATTACAATCGTATATATTAATAAAAACATATATTTAGAAAATTAAAGGTTTTGGATGTTAATATTGCAACTTTTGATCTAGACGCAACAAGGGTAGCACAATACCAAAACCAGATTACTAGGAGCTTAACCACTATTTCATATTCAGGAGTGAGGATATCTAAACTTTTATTGTAATCATTATTTATGGCCTTTATATTTTCGTTTATCACCATTATATCTCAACCTATTCATTGGACTTTCTTTTTTCTATTTGATTCCATGCTTTTAAGTTAGTGTGGGAGCTATTTGGAAAGTGGCATGACCACCCGTGTGAGGGTGTCCATGCAGCGTGACACCCACCTACGTAGAATGGGAAGCTCTCCCACCTGTGTGGGAAGGGTGACCACTTGGCACCCCCTCTTTCTCTTGTGTGTGTGTTGCAAAGTAGGAATCCCATGCCAGCCTTACTCCATTCACCAAACCATGTAGGCCTCTTCCCCAACTAGATCTCCATGCCAACTAGTCAGGTATTGATAATGCTAGGCATATGAATGTTTCATCCAAGCAATTAATGTTTAGGAGGTTTGCATTTCATTTTAGGAATTATCGAGTGCAATTATTTTTATGTGATAAAGTTTTTCAATGTTGTAATTAGATATGAAGGTTTAGTTTATTGTTTATTGTTTATTATTTTCATTAGGAAATTATATTTGGATGGTATGTCCTTACTATCTAGATTAAAATATAATTTATAATGATTTTCTTTTCTTTTAAACATAATTAATTAACTAATTTGAAAAATACGGAAAAATAATATTAATATCTAAATTATAAAAATGTTAATATCTAAATTATTTTATAATTTGTAAAATTAAAATTAGAACCATGAATTATCACAAATATTAATTTATATTAAAAAATATAAATCACAATTTACTTGTTAATTGACTTGTGTGATCCACTAGATTCAAAGTTACACTTTCTGTATTTGCTCAAGTAGAATTTAACACGCATAAAAATGACTCTTAAAAATTATAAATATAAAATATTTCTTTTATAGATTGAAATGAAGCGTAAACAGATTACTAGTTACATAAAAAGTGATAAAGCACCTTAAAGAATAGTTGCCGTTAACGATAATAATAAAATAGCAAGATAAAAAGAGAAAAACATAAAATTCTAAATAAACGCCAATCAGAATACGAGATCTCTTGCAATAGTTTTACTCAACTTACAGAAACCAGACTCAAGGTAAAGCTATTACAGTCAAGCGAAAACTCAGAAATTAATGGCACAAGAAGGCAGCTTGGAAAGACCCTCAAGCCGCTTGAAAACTAGAAGAAACTTTAAGCTTTTATAAACAGCAGATCTAATGTCTGCTGATACAATATGAAATGCTTGATTGACAGAGATACAAATATGTAAAAACATCTCTAGATATTATTGCAAGTAATAAAACTTTCTAAATTTTTATATTGACTTTCTATTATATACTAATTTTTTATATATATTTATATTTTCCTCCTTTGTATAATTTGTCCTCCTCTAGTGCTATCCCTTGAAAAATGCCTTCCACCTAACCGATCCAGAAAATGCATCCATCTATTCCCTTGATCCAAATTATGGATTCGGATGACAACACCTGAGTGAGAACCTGCGGTATTGTAAATTCTGTTTACAAGAACCAGAAATCATAGAATTGAAGCAAGCCAAAAAGTAATCTATTTCTTTCGAAATTCCAACATATAGAAGTTCATGAGATTCCAAGAGTCACAAGACCTCTTGAGAATCGAAGCCCAACAGTCACATTTGTTTATTACATAATAAAATCTAAAAACTACAAAATTTTCAAAAAACTACATAAAAATTTATCCTAACTTCAACTAGACATAAATTTCAAGATTCGAAACTACGAACAGTTGATCTCGTTGGTGGAACATGGTGGAAAGGCGATATAGTATCAGCAGTGCAAACGCTATGGCAACCGCACCACCAAAACACAGAACGATCCATTTATGCTTGGCGAGCACCACCACATACGCTGCTGCATGGAAAGTCAAAATTAAGGAACCTCCTGCCACCCACAGACTGATGCGGATGAAATAGTCCACCGTTGGAGATAAACGCGACGCGGTGACCAAAACCATAGCAACCGCCAACACAGCAAACAAAGCTACCATATCCGTTATCAAAAATACGATGAAGCCAACGGTGTCGCCCATAACAGCCCTTCCTGCCTCATTTACACCTCCCGGCACAACATACATGGCGGCGAAGCTTCCTCCCGCAAACGCCAGCGCTACCTGAATAACAGATTTATAATCACTTGAGACAGGAGATTCCTCTAGTTGGTGTTCTCGTGCTTTCAATTGATCAACCGCAATAGAACCTGGATTTTCCTCATCGGACACCGTAGTATGCTCTCGAAAGAATAACATCAAAAGGATTTTAAAGAAACAGGCAACCGGAGTGAGATAATGATTAGCAAAAATCACAACCGAGTGGTCAAACAGGGAGAAACTCAGAAGCTAGTTTAGGATGTCAATTTTGATTAAAAAATTGAAGATTACGAGAACATGGGTAGTCTCACCTGAATATTACTAGGTCCAACAAGCTCAACAGCACTCTGTCCTTCGTCCTCACCTCTCCTCACTGCAAACATTTGCGTGAAGCATCGTACCACCAATGCTATTGCCACCTGGGTAATAGATTTAATCCTACTACTTGTGACTGGAGATTGGTTTAGTCATTGATCTGCATCCGGCAATCGATCAACAACAACAAAAACTGCTTCTTGTTGAGGAGTAGTATCCTGCCATCAAAAGAAAAACAACCAAGGCGTCAAAAACCAAAAATATTGAAAAACCAGGAAATGATAATTTTATTCTGTTACCTGGATCTCCAGAACTGCCATAGTCCTCTCCTTTAAGTGCACCCGTGGATCTGCTTTTCTTTTTTTCCTTCGCTTCTTAACAAAGGGGTGTGCAATATAGAAAACGGCAGTGGTCACTTGGGACGTGCCCTGGCGCACATCTTTGATAGGTTTCAGATTGAAGGTGCCTTTGTAGTGAGTCTTGTGTGAAGGTCCTTGCTCACATTTTTTATACATTTTTTTGGGAGATCAAATAAGAGTCGCTATCAATTGAAGGTGTCTTTGTAGTGAGTCTTGTATGAAGGCCCTTACCCACATTTTTGATATACTTCTTTGGGAGATCAAATAAGAGTCGCTATCAATTGAAAGTACCTTTGTAGTGAGTCTTGTGTGAAGGCCCTTGCCCACATTTTTGATACACTTTTTTGGGAGATCAAATAAGAGTCGCTATCAATTGAAGGTGCCTTTGTAGTGAGTCTTGTGTGAAGGCCCTTACCCACATTTTTGATATACTTCTTTGGGAGATCAAATAAGAGTCGCTATCAATTGAAAGTGCCTTTGTAGTGAGTCTTGTGTGAAGGCCCTTGCCCACATTTTTGATACACTTCTTTGGGAGATCAAATAAGAGTCGCTATCAATTGAAGGTGCCCTTGTAGTGAGTCTTGTGTGAAGGCCCTTGCCTACATTTTTGATACACTTCTTTAGGAGATCAAATAAGAGTCGCTATCAAGACATCTTATTCTGAAATCTAAAAATCTTTTTTAAAAAAAAGACACACAAGTCACTATCGAGACAACTTGATTCTGAAACCTATCAAAGATGTGGGTAAGGGCAGGCCCGCAAAAGAATCACTATAAGACACCTGAACTCTGCAACCTATCAAAGATGTGGGTAAGAGCCTTGACACACGAAAGTCACTATCCAGACACCTACACCTTGACACAAAATAGTGATCACAATCAGCTCAAAAAGCATACCGTTTTGAAATAGTATTTTGATAACATATATCAAGCAGTATACAATTTTAATAACATCGGTCAAACGGCATACAATTTCAACATCACGCAGCTTCCTGGGCGTGCACATCCCAAGTGACCATTGTCATTTTTTATATTACACGCTTTTCTTTAATTTTCCTCGTCAACAATGTGACGTAAAAGGCTCGGCTTTGATTGTTTAGAGATCAGTGTGGATATGCCGTTTCTTTCTATGTTAAAGTTTGTTTTAAATTAATATATGGGGAAGATGTTTATAAAGTAGTATTTGTATCAAAAGAGGTGCAATGGTTATTCACGTATATTGGAATTATAAAAAAGAGTTATAACAATTTATAGTATGATATACTAATCCTATTCTTAATACTATCATTAATTTAAATCTTGGGAACACCAACTCTAAGTCTAATTGAATTGTAATGTTAACTCTAATCTTAATTCAATTATAACCTGAATCCCTAGCTTTATCATAATCGTGTACTTGAATCTTAATGCTAATTGTAACTCTAATTGAACTCTAATACTAACCTTAACACTAACCCTAACTATAAATAAAATATCACATATATAATTTAATTTTGATACATATATTGTTTATTATTTACATTAGATTGAGGGTCAAAATTTAATTCATGAAAGATGATGTTTTACATATCATAATAAAATTATTTTATACATTTTCTAATCATTATTTATTACAAATTATTTTATTAATCATCAATCAACTATATATAGATGTAAATGCAAATATTTAACTTATTAATATCGTAGATGTCACAAAATATTTTTAAGAGTTTGGATTATTATATTTATATCTTATTACACAATCAATAACTATTTTGAATGACCTCTACACTTTTATTGCTACTTATTATCAAACGTGATTGTAAGGCCTATAGATTTATTTTGAATATTTTATTTTTAGTATTTTTTGGATCTACTTAATGCAAAAAACATTTTGTTGTTTGAGGCCAACTTACCCATTGGGGTGTTATGCTTTAGGTCTACTAGAAGAAAATAGCATTCTATTGGTTTGGACCAACTTACCTATTGGAGTGCATTGGATTACTCAAAGAGTGCAACCGATACAACAATGATGAAACATGGGGTTAATGATTTCATTAATGTTAATGATATTTACTTTAAAGTGATCAATTTCAGATGCATGGAAGAAATATGGTATAGATACTTATTCTTTCCAAAATGAATCATTGCGAAATAGTAAATATATTAGAAAAGTCTTGCACATTTCAAAAATTAAAATCCAAATACTTTGAAAGATAGCAATGCTCTTAACCTGATTTATTAGTCCTCATAGTAAACATCATTTCTTTCCTTTGATTTTTGCCATCTTTATTTTGAGTAATATTCTTGGATCCTTCATCACATCCCTATCATCATTAAGAGAAAATAAAGTTGATTAAAATAAAAGTGAGCCGCCATAGACCCTTGATTTGGCATTTGGAGATTGTAGTGAATATGAGCTCATGTTGTGAACTATGGCATGAATGAAATAGTGGCCCTTTCTCATTACAAATTAAATTGGCACAACAACATGATTTTTTTTAATTTTCATATTTGTAATTCCAATTCTTGCACATTTGTTGTTGGATCAAAATTCCTTTTGATATATCATATATGTTCTATATTTTCTAGTTTATTTTGTGTTCTATAATAACTACATGAATGTGTTCTTTGCAATTAATGAAGCTTTAGGGACATCTAGTTACTTAAATTTTGAGAGATTTCAATAGTTTTGCCCCAATTATAAGAAAACAATATTTCCAAAAACTAGGTCTTGGGTGGCATTAACATGCCATGTATTTTATTAGTGTAAAACAAGTTTTACAGGGACATGAAACCCATACAAAAAGGAGCAGTTAATAAAGACAAACAAGTAGAAAAGCCACAATAGGCTAGTAGCAACAAAACAACTAGAAAATAGGGTCTAAAATCTAGAGATTAGACAATTTTATTCAATATTTGAGCATTCTTCATATCTTTCTCAATAAAAACCTTATTGATATCAACTTATTCCTCCATATCAGTTGCTTTAACTTGGTTACCTTTATCCCTTCTTTGAGTGCGAGTTTAAGGTTCCTGAGTAGTCTGGGTCTCGCCTTCCTATAAGAGCTCCTTGAAATCGCCTTTACCACAAATCGAGATTGAGTAGGAGGCATGAGTGGTCGAAATGGAAGCATTAAGAGATTAAGCCTTTTCATTTAACCTCTACAAGCCGTCTATGCTATTGGTCAAGGTAGTTCTTCTTACAACAATTACCTCTATTAGCTTTTCATTGACTCTATCCATAGCTAGCTCCATGTTCAATAGTTTTTATTTATGATCATTATTCATCGCTTTGACATCTATCACCAGTTTTTGACTAAGCTCAAGTGGGTTGTACATGTTGTCTAAAGAAGGGGAGGAATTCTAATCCCCAATATGTTGACTGATCCATCTTTTCAAATTAGAGATCTCTATGACTGCCCAGTTGAAAAAACTAGTTTGGCCTTCCATAGCCGCTTTCACCACAACTTCACTAGCCCCAAAATCCACCATAGAGGAGCCCATATGTTTACCCACAAGGTTAGCCTTATCCTGCTTGATTGGAATATTAATGTGAAAATCGAGACTCCCCAATTATCCTAGTGGAATTGGACCAATTCATTTGATCTTGTGGATTTACTATCACGAGCATCATTCTCTTGGGGGGGGGGGGGGCATTTTCACACCAGACACATACGCCAACTCAAAACTCATATTATTTCCTTCCAAAGTTGAAGGACTTGGGGGTTTACCCTTTTTAGCAGAGCCTAGGTTGTAGGAATTAGGAATAACCTCATCCAAGAGGGGATAATCAAAATCATCTGTATCACATATATCCATTTAAGGACGAAAACCCTTTCCCTTAGAAGAAGATTTCTTTTTGTAGGTTCCTAGGTGGAGGGCATCTTGTTGAACATATGTGTATTGTTCCATATATGCTAATAAATGTTGTACTTTTGTTAGTTTTGTTGAACGTTCACATATGTGTTTTCTTGTTGTGCATATGTGTGGTATTATTGTGTATATGATCAAACTATGCAAATGACAAGGGAAAGTATGCTTATGTTGAGAAGTTGGGATTTTGAAACCTAAAGATACACAATTAAAAAAAATAAATTAGATAGGGTTTACTATCCAATCGATTGAATTGAACAGTTAAGAAAGTTTGACTAACTGATTAGATTTGACAAGGTGCTTGATTAGTAGAAACAATGGTTGTTTTGATTGTAGTTTGATCTACCTATGTTGATGTCTCGTGAGATGTATCCTCCTACCATGGGGGCTTCACTATCTAGGATATATTATATCACATGCATTCATCTGGGTGGGGGGGTTGAGGGTACAATATATTGCCTATCGGTGAAAATAGAGGGGTTTTTAATCCCAACTATGAAAAAGTATAATATTTGGTTAGAATAGGGGAGCTTTTAATTCAGGATGTGTTTTGAGAGGGGATGAAAAAAAAGAATTTTAGGGTAATATTTTTTAAAAATAAGGGGATTCTTTAATATGCCATGAACACAGGTGTTGTAACCCAAGTTTACTAAGTGAAGCTCCCGTGCCTCCTACCCAAGGAACGTGACCCAATCTATCTAAGATGGACCATGATATACTTATCTCTCTAGGGTTATGGCATGCTACTTTTATGACCGAGGTTAGGGCTAACATAGGGATGCTAATAATGCTAGTTGATAGATGGCATAGTGAAGCATGAATCATTTCAATTACCCCTCATGGAAATGTCTATGATGCTAGAGGATGAATGGTTTATTATGAGTATTCTAATAGTTGGGTAGCTTGTTGTATATATGATTGTGTGGGGAATGTGGGTGCCCTATGATGGGCGTTTAATGATGATTATTTCAAGATTAGGAGAGGAAAGGTTATTTGGAGGGATATGTTAGCATATTTTTGCACCACTACCATTAATATTGGTTGTAGTAGTTGGGAGCCTCATTCTAGATAGGTGGTCACACAAGCTATCTACAAGTTAGGGATTCACATTGGTTCTTATAATCATGGATTGGACTCTATTTTATTGGGTTCCTTGCTTATTATCCTACCTTTAACATTGTCTTCATCAATTTGTCTATGATTGTGGAGCGAGTCTAGCATCAAGAGTAACTCTAGTTCATGTTTGGGCCTAGGAGCATGTAGTGATTATGAGGCTAGTATCTATGAGGTATATTGGTATAGGAAAACCCTATGTAAATACATGTACAATGCTAGTATATCCCAACCCTAGTTGGGTAAGATAGAATACTAGTGGCCCTAGCAAAGTTGAGATTAATTTTTATACATAGACTACGAGGACTAGGATGATGATGATGAAATTAATTTTTTTATACTTGTTATTTGATTGGGAGGACCCCATATGTCATATATCAACATCTACGAGACATGGTACTTTGACAATTTGGATGGATACTACGTCAACCTTTGGATTTAGGAGTGTTTGATGGCCTTAGCAAAGTTGAGAACACTAGTGCAACCATCATGGCCTATGCTATGACACATTGTAGATGCATGGATAACACAAGATTTTTCAACATGGTTCACAACTCATCCTTTTCCATCATTGACTATTCCCATGGATCTACCTTATTGATTTGAGGATGGATGATGATGAGCCCCAACCAAGAAAGGGGTAGAGTAGGAAAGAGTAGATGAAAGGGGATGTATGAGGGAATGGAGTAGGTGGATGTGATAGAGGACAAGGAAGGGGAGTTGTGTTGAGATAGGTACCTATCTATTAGGTGGGATTACCACCTAGATTGCCTAGATGATGAAAGGGACAACCAAAAATGATACCATAGGATCAAACTTGAGTGTAGCTATAGATACAACCACAATCACAAGGAGGTAGATGAGATACGTATAGATAGATTGCAGCCCTATAGGCACAACATCGAGTCAAAGATTCTTAGATTGGGGTGTTGCATGTAGAGATAGTAGTTAGATATGGATAGATAGTTGCTAGGGATGTTGAGATAGTATCCTTGTGGACATAGTTTGAGTATCTAATATGAGAGAGAGATAAGACTATAGCACAATATGGGCAAGTAGAGCCTAACTTATAGTGGGTGCTAGTAGTGGCATAGGAGGACACTATTGGGATAGTATGGGAGGTCATTTGAGTGGGTTAGGAGGCACTATAGTACTAGGAGATATATGAGTTGGTGGTACCACCTGAAGAGGGGAAAATTGGTTAAAGGTTAGATGCATAAACTAGAACATGAAAGTAATAAATCATTCCAAACAAGCAAAGAACCTTTTATAGCTTTCTTCTCCCTCCTCTAATTTAGCTAGAAGTGGAAATATGCTCAATGCTCCAATTAATTTTCTCCTATGATGATGGATTGTGGATTTCTCTCCACTACACAACAAAGATTAGTGATTTGATTTGGATGAGTATGTGTGATGAAATTTGGGCATTATGAGGGTATAATGGATGATTTTGATCTCAAATGGACAACACAAGAATACAATGAAAGTGGACGATGTATGAGGAGAGGGGACTGCAATTTATAGATTGGAGGGGCCAAAAATGGATGGATAGGATCAAAGATGAATGGAGGTTTAGGATTGAAGAAAGGCAGAAGAGGATTTTAGAGGAGACATGGGAGATCCAAGAGATTTTCCATAAAGATATTTCTTATCTCCACACTTCTCAAGTACATGGAGAAGAGTTCCTCAAGTACCTTGGGAAGAGAGGAAAAGAATATTAAATTCTTTAGGAGAAAACAAAGAGAATTTAAAATTATCAAATAACTAATATTCAATATTTAAACATGTCTTCAATGACTTAAACATATGTCACCAAAACTAACAAAACCCAAAACAACCACCTAAAAATGATAATTTCCTAATAATCGTCACCTACAAAAAAGGAAACATAAAGTCAATAAAGAGAACATCTAGATCAAAAATAATAATTATACCACAATAATAAAACAAAATAGAACATATCTTTCGAAAACATTATTTTATACTTTCACATAACACTATTGTTTGTACAGATCTTCTTCTAATTAAACATGTACTGCCAAAACTAGTAAAAGTAAAACATATCTAGAAAAAAAACTTCAAATTATTTGTCACCATAAAAATAAATGAGGAGAATAGAGATATGGAATTTATTTATTTTTTTCTTTTTATTTGTAGAGAAGCATCCAACCATAGAAACACACGACGTGATTAGTTTGAGATAAAATTGCTCAAGAGTACCCTGAAATCACACAACGTATAAGACAAGTTTATTATTGTTAGTGGGGCCCGAGGGAATAGTCATATACTTCCCACATAACGGCCCCGAGTGAATAGTCATATACTTTCCACAAACATGATTATTTAATAAAGAAGTTACTTGCTTTTTAAATGATATTTTAGATAATTTTAGATGGACAATACAACTATGTCGTTGAGAGGACTATAATTGTTTAAAGCTTTTCTCTATTAGCTAAACAATTATATTTTTCTTAACAATATTTGCAACATTTCTATTTTGACAACAACATTTTATTTCTTATTCTTCCTCGTCATTAGGATCATGCTTTTTCCATTCAATCATGAATTTTATATATATATATATATGATAGATTATTGATTGCAATATAAAATATTATCGTTTTAAATTATAAATATTTAAAAATGTCTTTATAGAAGAATAAAATATATATAGTAGTACTATCTAGGTGAGTAGGGTTATGTATTATGCTTAATTATTTGATATTTTAGAACAAGTGATTCCATTGCCTAAAAATTCCAACGATTCATTTAATTCAATAAAAGGTCCAATCTCATTAGACACAAATGCAAGATTAACAATTTCACCAGTTTATTAAAATAGTATTTGAATAGCCCACTGCATCCCCTTAAAGCTGAAAGTCAATTATCAATTGAACTATGGAGTAGTTGGGTTCTAATTCATCACCATTGTTGATAAAAAAAATCTGAAGCAATATTAAAGCTTCATTGTTTTACTATCAAACTAGAAGCACAACTAGTTTTGCCTACTCTAAAAGAGAAATCAAGGCCCAACAAGTTAAGAACTTTTTTTATCTCACATATAAAAGGGATCAAATTAAAACCATCTTGACTAACTCAAGATTGTGGACAAGGTATTTTAAGAATATCTAAACTCTTATGAATTTTAAAGAATATCTAAATCCATGTGCTTCTCATGTTTCCCATCTAATCAAGGCCATTAGAAAGGCCAACAACTTGTTGCTTAGCTTCATATTCTCTAGGGCTTTGTCCACCCTTATCAATCTAGCTCTTTAAAGATCAATCTCCTTATCTTGAGCAAGACTATACTCTTGAGCAACATAATAGTTTGGTCCTCTATCACCTTGTAATTCATAGAAGACTATGTGACCAACTATTAACCTAGGTAGCTCCTCATATTTTTTAATATGAGTAATGATAACACTCCTAGTTTTGATGGCATCCCCTATAAGATACATAAAGCTTCATGGGATATTGTTGATCTAGAATTTTGTTAGTTCTATCTAAAAGTTTATAATTCTCGATCTCTTTCCTGTATTATTAATACTAAAACATTAAATCCATTCTTTTGTTTTGTGACCCTAAAGAAATATACAAGTGGTAGTTGGTCATGTTTCTAAATATTCATTACGAAATCATAGCCATAACCATTCCTCTTTATCTTCAAGATTCACGAGCCTCACATTGTAACATTTGTCTTAAGAAAGGATGATTCATCAATGCCAAATATGTCTTGGATGATATTACATCATTATTTGGAAACATATGGAATAAAACTCACCAATCTTAATAGTAAGACAGTCTAATAAAAAAAATATTTCACCGAATCCTATGATCATATTGAATGGTCATTCATTCTTGTCAATATCCAAACAATGGGATTTGGCTGTAAGTTTCATTATTCTATTAAATGTTGTGTATACATATCTCTACTTGATTAACCATTAGTGGTACAAAATCCTCCTCTCCTTGGAATTTTAGGCCTATTTGTTAAGGTCATTTTCTTTCCCCTTCATTTGATGTTTAACTTGTGGAAGAGTTTGGATACTTTCTTGCTAATATGGTTAAATATAAGTATGTCAAGGATATTTCCCTTTCCAAATTTGACCACTAGTTTGTCAATGACTAGTTTGATAATGATTATAGGAAGAGAATAATGTCAAAACATGGTCCGTTATGTCTTGAAACTTTTTGTTTAGCTTAAATATCTAGCATATAGTGGTAGAATACATTGCAGTATTGGATAGCCAATCCCTTCTTTTTTACTATAAAAAAATAGATTTGTTCTAAGGTGTTTGAAGCCACTCATGCTTATTAATATTCTTGGTGTGCTCTTTTTTAAGGCTTATTCTTTGAAAATTGAAAAGTTATCAAGGCATTTTTAATGGGATTCATCTAAGGAAAAGGCTTCTATGAATTGAATAAAAAGTTATGATGCCTTCTCTATGAATTTGATGTGTTTGATGTTATTGATAGGAAGTGTCAAGGGTCGGCCCTATATGTTAAATAAATTATTGGAGGAGATGGAAGGAACGAGGCTTGGATTTTTTGGTTGAAAGGTTGAATTTATTTTGTAATTATACATGATAGGCAAACTTGGAAATGGATTGCCTTTCATTCCACTCTTATTAAGAAGGTGCTCATGCAAATTTATGGCACTTTTGTTGTTAAAAGCATATCAAAATCTTATGAAGCTATTAAACCTTGGTTACTTTGGAGAGCGAGTAAATTTACAATTGGTATTAATATTGACCAACACTCTCTTTGGTGATTTCTTATTACCACTTTCAAGGATTTGATGTTAAGACAAAGTTCCTTGAACTCAAGAACCGATCAGAAGAAAATTTGAATTATATTTGTTTTTAATAAATATTATATTCTAATTTTAAATTAATTAATAAATATGATTAAATTTAATAAACAATTTGGATGTTGAATGGCTACGTAACCAATTCATTCTCCACCGACACCAATGAAAAGTAGTTCAGAGTGTCCATTCGTACTATTATACGGGTCAGCAAAGTAAGAATATGTCGCATCCAATCACACTTGATGCAAGCAAACAAGCAGATGTGTAGAGAAGTGGGTACGAATACCCTAAAATCACACCATGTATAAGAAAAGTTTATTATTCCTAATGGGGTCCCTAAGGTATAACCTTCGTTGTGCCAAACCTGTTGGAAACCTATAAATAAACTACAGTCACTAATAAACCCTCCACAAAACAAAACAAGACATAAAATTTTCCTCAATATTCAATATTTTTTTATTAATTTCTATTGATAATTTAAAACATAAAATATTTATTAGTGATTTTTTTTTAACATGATTAAAAATATTGTAGAAAATCTTTATCAATCTTAAAAATAACAAAAAAAAGTATTAATTACTATGACAAATCTTTTTATTTAAAAAATAAATATTTTTTTATAGAAAAGAAGAGGTCTAAGGTGAAAATGATTGATGGGTTTAAAAGGTAAACTCTATCATCTTCATCTCCACCATTTATTTCTGTGTAGGGTAAAAAGCAAGACTAGGTTAAGATGCCCTAATCCTACCTTTCGCTACACATTACGGAATACGAAAGAGCCTAGAGGTATCACACAATTGGCTACTTCTTCTTGTGGAAGAGAGAGCCACGGGCTACCTATTAGGATTTCTATTCCCTTGTTGTAATCGAAAGATAAAATGATGCAAGTTCAAGTCCTAATCCCAAAATGCATGAATAACAAGATTGCAGAATTGAGTTTAAACAATGAACAGCTGTAAATACAAGGATGAAATAAAAATACAGATGTGTACCCGGAGCCAAAATCGGACTGAAAATGTTCGGGATGGGGGCGCGGGTGCCACTGTCCTGAAAATTGCACCGAAAACTGTTGTTCTGCACTCTGAAACACTGTCGGAAACTCTCGAAAAAGCTGTCTGTCCGGAGGACCAGGGCGCCCAGCGCCTCTGTCCCAGGGACCAGGGCGCCCAGCGCCCCTGTCCTGGCAGGACCAGGGTGCCCAACGCCCCTGTCTAAGTCTTCTGCTCTGCAGTTGAATGTGGAGTGCTGTCTTGACCTTCTCTTCCCAGATCTGTATCCTGCGGCATCATCCGAGTCTCGAAACCTGCACTGATATCTGAAAAGGGTGTGTGGGCGGCTATATAGGTTTTTTCCTTAGTCAAACCCCCGCTTCAGTGATTTCCACCTCCACAAATAGCCAAGTTGTATTGTAAATGTATTGTGTGTGCAGACCTAGTGTGTGTGCAAGGTCCTAACATGCAAGAAAGCAAACTAGAGCAACCTAGAAAGTAAACCCTAATTGCTTGTAAATGACAATGTAAATGCTCTAAATCAAGATGCAAAGTGATCTAAAGCATGAATAAAGGATATATTAAAGCTTATGCAAGACATGAAAACAACATGAAATCATACCCAATCCTCAAGGGAGGGGTACAAGCCAATCTTCAATTGGTAATCTCCTATTGTTCTTCAATGTCTTCCAAGCCCTAAATGGATGAATGCAATTGATGAGTGCTTGATAGAGGAATGTTAAATGTTGCTGAAGTCTTCCAAGATCTGCTCTTTCACTGCATATGAAGTTCCTGAAAACCAAAATTGGATCCTTTCAAATGAAGAAAGAGAGCTCTTATGTAGGAAACCCTAGGTCATAATTTCGTATTTTGGCCGACCTAGAGATTGAATATCCCACCAATTTCTTGGGGTTAAGCTTTATTTTATGATTGGATCGCGCTCCTAAAATTTTGGGAAAAATGTCCGGGACCATGTGCACTCCGGGCACCATGGTCCCGACAACTTTTCACCAAATTTCCAGGGCCGTCGGATATGATGATTTTAGAGAGAATCCCAAAGTTACAGGTGATTTTGAGATGTTTTGACCCCCGAGATCAATCCCCCAAGTTCAAAATGGGACTTGATTAGGGTTTTTGATTGAATGATGCATTGGAGGAATAACATGAAAAGGGCACACTTTAACGAAAGGGCCCATCCTTATGATGTAGAAAATGATGAAATAGGACCTTAGACCTAATTAATTTGATTAATTAAATGCTAAAGGAGAAATGCAATGCAAATGTAAAATGCACCGAGGCGGGTGCTAAACTAGGTGTGAAATTGTACCACCCTAGCAGGTGCGTACAATTTACGATGCTACAATTTTGAATATAATATAATGGCCCTCATTGTATTCTACAAGATAAAATGTACTTGCAATTTGTAATGCTCATGGAGCCAAAAATTGCTTTTGGGTCATTGAACTCTATTGAAAAAAATGATCCAAGAGCAATTTTGGGACCCATAAGAATTATATATTGTGTATATGTTTCACCTTGTAAAATGCAATAAGGGTCATTAGATTACATTTTAAGTCAAAATATAACTAATAATCATGATATTTTATTAGCGAATTTATATTTCTACAATAACTTATACAATTTCTAGACAAATTTGATCTGGTTGTGTATTGAATGCTACAATTTTTTATAAAATAAATGCTTTGACAATTTGAATAATACTATTTAAATAAAATTTTATAAAAATATGGTGATTTAGATTGCCTTATAGCTTGAGCTACTAGCCAAATTTAGATTCACAAATTTGAACTATTAGCCAATTGACAAACATTAGCCACTAAAAAATCATTGATGTCATTTAGACAATTACATTAAAGCTTTTTCCTATTAGTTGAATAATTATGTTACTCATAAAAAATATTTTAAATATTTTTATTTTGATTTATAAATCGATATTATTTTCTTCTTCCTTCAAATCATTATCATAATTTATTTTGTCCACTCGATCACTTATTAATTCATTTTAAATTAAAAAAATGAAAAGATCATTCATTTTAATGACAGATTATTAAGTATAATTTAAAATATTGATATTAAATGCCTTGAATTTAAAACTATTTGAAAATATCTTTAAGGATTGTGGAAATTTCATGCCTATTTCTTTTTTATAAGTTTAACATTATCTCGCTAATCTAGTGTGCTTCTTAGTTTGAATCTTTATTTTGATGTTATAGACGTTCATGTCAAGTGACTTCATCACCCAAACTATACTCTAAACCCTTACTAGGCTAGCAATCATGAAGGAGACTTCAAAGCTCCCATTTTAAAACATCTAAAATTAGTTTAACAATTTAAATTTTATATTTATTTTTCTTTAATATTAAAAATCAAAAGTTACTGATAAACTTCATTAAAGACACCTTAAAATTTTCAGTTTTATGATAAACAATTTTGAAAAATGAAAGATAATATTTTGATTCAATATGAACAATGATTGATTCATGCAATAAATTTAATTTTTAAACATTTTAAAAAATTTGAACATTATGATAGAGTTAAAGATATTAAATTTTCACAATTCACGATGAATGTTATGCTAGGCTTCTAGATTCAACTATGTATATTTTATTTGCATCTTTTGAAAATATGTTTCAGATCACACTCCATGATCCATCATTAGGATGCAAGAAATAATAAGAGAAAAATGGATAAATTGTAGACCACATAGCTTAAAAAGGAGAGGAGAGGGTAGATGCAAACAAAATATACATAGTTTAATCCAAAGTTTAGCATGATATTCATAATGATAGTGTATTTTGACAATTTTAAAAATATTTCTTTAACCATTAAATCCTACTTTAATTTCAACTATAAAAATACATTGGCATCATTTGATACTCCATTATTAACATAGAAACCACTTGTAAACAAAATAAAGAACAATAGAGATAAAATGAAAAAAAGTACCTCAAATTTTAGTAATAATACACACATTAAAATCCATATAGTGTGCAAGAGAGAGATATTCCAATCACATGCATAATCCTACACCTAGTCCTATCCTATAACTTTGAATCTCATGTGAATCTAATCTAATTTGCACTCATTCAAATTTAAAAAATAGGGAAAGCAAAGGGTTTGGAGAAAAAATTATTTCTAAAAATAGAAAAGAAAAATATGCTAGGTCTATTTACTTTTTGATCCCATTTCATTTTTTATTAAACATTCAACATAAATTTAGATTAATTCAATTTAAAAATTAATAGTTCAATAAATTTCACAAAATAAATTTAGATTAATTTAATTTACTTATCTGGTGTTATGACAATAGTTCCACTACCATTTGATGCAAATGAATTGAGCATCAAATAATGAATCATATTGAGATACACATACTTTTCATTCAATAGCTTATCTATAATGATTACCTACTAAGAAGTAGGTTATGAACATCTTCACTAAACCATTGGAATCACCTCATTATATTTAGTTATAATTGACACCTGGGGTGAAGGAACTTTGCCTTGGTGGTATTCTTGATTCCTTCCTTCACATTTTAATTTCATTTTTCAGGAGTTTTTTCCATGAGGTTTTCTCTTGGTACATCATCAACCTAATTTTTGGGAACTAATTTTATATCTAATGCATTGCTTTATTTTCTCCCTAAGTTGTACTTAAGGGAGAGTGTTTATATTTATGTTATTGATTAATGAATTATTAGGTCTCTTTTAACTAAGCATACTTACTTAGGTCATGTGTTTTTTAGTTTTAATTATTTCAATATTAAGATACACGTCATTATCTAGCTTAGTTCTCACCTAAGATTTTATTTAAGGTTTATTTTCCTTTATTACGCTGAGAGGTGTAACCTACAATGGCATCATATAGGGGTCATCACCAGTAACAGTGTAAGAAAAAAGAAGTGTTTTATATTCCTATCTATTATGCATGCAGAAGTGAAGATTAACCCGAGCTGTAACTATTCCAAGCTGTCACAAATTCGTTAACGTCAGCCACACAAAGCAACACCATTTAAACTCCGATGAGAAGGAAGATAAAATGAACCATAAAGAATATGGAATGGTGAATTTAACACTATTAATTGAATTCAAATTTGAGGAGAGACATTTCACTTTCAGCTCGCATTTGAATAGGTATAATGAACAATTTCTTTTACATTTTTCTTTTACTAGGAATAATGGATGCATTTTTTCTATTCAGTAATCATTAATCCAGATTTTATTTTAAACCACCCCACAAGGTGCAGGCTTCTTTGTGTATGGATCAAGTAGGAGGAGGAAAGGATTCTGAGAAGCTTTCCGATCTATTATTAGCATTCTACATACATTGGAAATAGGTATATGGTGGATGCCCTGTCTGTGAATGTTATGCTCAATATTAGTTCAGTCATTGTGTAGTTTGATTGTGCCTGAACTTTCTCCATTTGCAAGCCAAAGCCAATTTCTATATACTGCCTTACCTTTTCCGCATGCTTCATGAAATGTATTGGGTTCAAGATTCCCCTTAATTTAATGAACAAATATGTTCATAATGTATCAAAGTCATAAACAAATTGTAGTTTGTAAGAGTAGACTCAAAAAACCTTCACGATTTATAGTTTATCTTAACCAGAAAATTAGCCTGATTTGTGCATTTAAACTTGGGGTGGGGAGTGACGAGTATATTATATATTCCACCATCAAGATCAAAGGTTTCTATGATAATCTTTGATAAAACCTTCTTTTATAGAGCACAGTAAAAATTGATTATTAAACACTAAGAGCCAGTATGCATAGGCTATAGGTTTTGATTCCTGGTCCATCATGATTTGTTTGGTCTCAAAATATCCTTCAAGTAGTTTACTTTGCACACAATTCAAAGCAAAAGACCCAACAATGCTGCTCTCAGACCCAACATCCTTGCTTGTGCCATATAAAAAAAAATTTGTGCAGATCAAATCCAATGGGCTATGCATTGGCTATTTAGATCCATTCATGGAATGGTATTGCAGAGAGGCATATAAAATGGGTACTGCATTTCAGAAAAATTTGGTTGTAGAGAGTATTTTCGCATCATTTTTTTTTAATCTTAATACCTGAATCACTAAAAATACAGTGAGTTACATTTTGATCTAAAAGAATTAAACATTTTAATGGCAGATTTGAACACACTCTGGGATGCCAAATGGAGCAAATTGTTTTCCACAGCTCAAACACTCCTTGTAATAGTCAGATTTTTCAAATATCTAAATTAGTATCATGTTTGTATGCATTTATTGCATGTTACCTTAAACAAAAATGTTTGGTGCCTTATTGTTATATTAGTGATGTTGCACATGCTGCTAAAATCATATCGATCTTCCCTTAATCATCATAGTTAATATTTTCCAATCTATAAATACTATGCTTGTCATAGTCCTTTCCTGCCACAGATATCAGACTGTAAACAGTGATTGGTATATTTTATTTTTAGTGAGATGAAGTTTGTAGAGGAAAATGTTCTTATTTTTCAAACAAACTCCATTCTTCATTGTCAATTTTTTTGGTGTTGTCAAATCAATGAAAGCAAGGATGCAATAGTTTTCTCCAGCCATTGTAGATGCCAACAATTATTGTTAATTTTTTTTTTCAGCTAATATTTACAGAGGAAAATGCAATTATTTAAAGGTAAAGAATTGCAATCTTCGTTGTGATTTTGTAATGCATGCATAGCACTAGACTGGTAGAAGTAGAAGTTGTAGATAACAGTTTTTTCCTCCCATTTTCCCTTTTACTATTGAAGTCGAGGATATGAAATTATCTTAATAAAAGAGTATTTCAAATCGGATTAATTACAGTTTTATAATAGTTGATATCTCTTCCAAATACTAAGCTTAGCGGTGACAAAATGAAAAATGAAGTTGAAAGGATTGAATTTACTGCTCCATATAGAGGACCTCTCTTCAGTTACATCGATTTTTTTGGCATCCCAGAGTGTGTTCAAATCTATCATAAAAAAAAATGAATCTAAGCTTTGATCAATTTATTTATTTAATTTTTTTTAAATATTATTTGTAAATCTCAAAAATCAATTGTAAAATTAATTTATTCTAAAATTGATTTGTGATTCAATAAAAATTAAAAATAAATAGAATTTAGTTTAACTAGAGAACATGAAATGATTTGCATGGAGAAAACAAAAATATAATAGAAATATTATTTATATATCTACAAAAAATTCCAAAAGATTCTATTTATATTTTAATTTGTTAAGTTTATAATGGCTACATAGAATGTTTAATAGAAATATTAAAAAGAAAGGAAAGAATCTAATATCCAATTTAGATATTAGAACAAAGTTTATTAGAACAAAGTTTAAAGTTATTCATTTTATATAATTACTGAATAAATGTACATAATAATAAATATTTCATTAATATTTCATAAAAATTAGATAATAAGTTTTGTGAATGCATAATCCTACAATATTAACCCTAGTTGTAGAATAATGTTTACCCTAAACTTAATCTTACCCTAATTTAACCATAAGCCTAAAGTAATTGAATCATAATCATAATTATAACCCTAATTGAAATTTAATACTAATCATAACTATGATCAACCACTTATCATAATCAAACCCTGACCTTGCCAATATTCTTAATCTAGACTCAATTCCTTGACCATAACCTAACCCTAAACTAACCAAGGTAATCCTAATAATGATGTAAAACCTAACTATTATCCTAATCCTAATCTTAAACCCTATCCTGAACAATTACCCTAACCCTAACCATGATTCAAACCTAAACCTAACCATAGTCCAAGGCCCTAACTCTATCCATAATCTCAACAATAACACTAATAATGATGTATGCTAACTGTAATCCTAACCCTAACCATGATGTAAACATTACCATTAATCCTAACACTAACCCTTAACCCCAACCATGATGTAAAACATAACCCTAGAGCTATAATACTAATGTTAACCCTAACCCTAACCCAAGCTATGATGTAAACCATAACCTTTACCATAGTCCTAACCATAACTCTAAACCATTACCTTGATCATAACCTTAAACCTAACCCTTAACCTAACACTAACCCTAACCTAAACTAATCATAACCCTAACTCTAAAAATAGGGAATGGCTCTATTGCCCTTAGGATGCACCAATCATATATTACAATGTATTAATAATATATGAAGGGTATTGATATCTTGATGCATCCTAAGGGTTGGATAGTTGTTTCCCTAAAAGTAACCCTACACCTAATGATGATGTACACCCTAAGCCTATCCATAATTCTAAGCAAGATGTAAACCCTAATCAACCATGATGTAAATCCTAATCATAATCATAATAATAATTATAACCCTAAACGTAACAATAACCCAAACCCTAAACCCTAACCCAAGAAATAAACCTAATGCTAACCATGATGTAAATCCTAACCCTAACAATAACCATAAACATTAATCATAACAATGACGCTTAACCCTAAACCTAACCATGAAGTAAACCTTAACCCTAGCTATAATCCTAACCATAAATGTAACCCTAAGCCTAACCATAAACCTAACTCTAACTCTAACCCCAACCATGATGTAAACCATAACCCTAGCCATAATCCTTACCATAACCCCTAATCCTAACCCTAACAATAATCCTTAGCCATAATTCTAAACCTAATCCTAACCATAACCCTAACCCTAAGCCTAGCCATCATCCTAACTATGACCCTAACCCCAACCATAATGTAAACAATAAACCTGGTCATAACACAAACAATCACCCTAATCATAATCCTTACCCTAACCCTAATCATAACACTAACCTAATCATAATCTTAAACCCTAACCCTAACAATAATCCTACCCTAAACTTAACCCTAACCTGAATTGAACCTTAATCCTAATTTATTCCTAACCTTAATCTAGCCCAAACCCTAATCATAATTAAATTTTAATACTAATTTAACCCTAACTTTAATGTAATTGAACTGTAACCCTAATTCTAACTCTGAACTTTGATGTAACCCTAAACGCAATTGTAACCCTGACAGTATACCCTAGCCATAAACTTAACCTTACAACTAAACCCTAACCCTAACCATAACCCTAAACCAAATCCAAACCCTAACCTTGATGGTAACCCTAATCATAACCCTAACCATGATGTAAACCTTAACCTTGACCATAATGCTAACCTTATATTTGTAAAGCGGAAAAATCAAACCCTAGTTGCTCTCCCCTCTCCAACTCCAAGGAGAGAGAAGGGAGGTCACTAGGGTTGATGGTTTTCACTTGGGGAAGACTTTAAATTCAAAAGAGGGGTTGAAACCCACAAGATCCAATCCCACACAATGCAAGATTGGATTCTAAATGAGTTTCAAGGGTTAAGACAGCAAGGCTACCCTCTTTTGTAAAGAATGTGGATAGAAGGATTTAACTAGGAATGCATGTAAAGTGATAAAGATTTGCTTATAAATAGAGATAGGAATATAGGATGAAGCTGCGGACCTAGAATTAACAGTAAAATGTTGATACGGCACTGTCCTGCAAATTTGAGCGAAAGTTGACTGGACGATGGTGCCCGGCATGCACACGGTCCTCCGAAAAATCTGCGAAACGAAGGGGGATCTGTTCGTCTCTGCACAAGGATTCCAAATCTTCAATTTCAGCCGCGTACCTGCAACCTACACACAGAAAAGAGAAGACGATTGGGGGGTTAGGGATTAGGGGTTTGCCCTTAGGTCAAACACCGGTTTTGGAATTAACCAAGAAATGAGAAATGCTGTAAATGTAAATGTTTGTAATGTAAAACAAGTACTAGTACCTTGTTGTAAGGATGTTTGTATCCTTATATGCGAAGGTATAGATGTTGTATGTTGTATGTTGTATGTAGTAAGTGATCTCCTCTTCAATGGTTGAATCCTTGTCTTGAATGCAACACTTAGCCTTGAATGGAGACTTAGAATGCTCAATTGCTTGAAGGAATGCTTGAATGCTTGAATGCTTGAATGCTTTGAATGTTTGAATATCGTTTTCACATATGTTCATCTTCTCCCCAAAATGAGAGAGAAAATGTAGTTTATATACTTGTCAATTAGGGCTGATAGACTGATTTTCCCGACCTTAGGCCGACCAGGAAATGTTATTTTCCAATTTGCAAACAAAAGACCCGAAGCCCCATAGGAGACCGGGCCCAAAATAGGGCCAGGGACTAGGGCACTGGGCACCCTGGTCCCACCTCCCGGAATAGCAGGGTGCAAGGAGGATCAGGCCAGGGTGCAAGAAAATGCAGTTTTGGGTGTCGCAAGAGAGTTTCAGGGTCTCCATTCAGGTTTCGTGTTGTGTCACCATCGTGAAGACCGAAATGCAGTCGAAATTGCAAGTGTCACAATTTTAGGATGCTACATTTAGCCCCCACTTTAGCGGGAGTATAAGCGTACGCTCATACTTCCGGTAAAGTACAAGGAAACAATATTGAAAGACTTTCACCATGTCAAGGAGGCAAGACACACCAAGCCCCCAGTGGACTAAGGATCTTATGACTTCGATTGACAAAGTAAAAGGGAAGATCACGAGGGAAAACCATGACTGTCAGTAGTAAGGTTCCCTCACTATGAGTCATGCAAGAAAAATACCAAAAATTTTCAAGGCAAAGCTAAGTTCGCCAAGAAATTTTCAAGTATCCTGAAGGAATAGACGGGGTGTATGCACCCCTACGTTAAAGCGATCGCACATGCCTCAACGGGGGTGATTGCTTTAACGTAGTGATACACATAAGAAATGAGAAGGGAAAGGAGCACGTTATCACAAAGATTTAGCCCCCAAGTGTGAGATAAACCCAAGGATAATAGACACAAAACACAAAGCATGAGGTGACTTTGCTTTCCTCGAGGTCAGTATGCTGTATGATAATTCATGTATATCATATGTATGTATGCATAATTGTTCTTCATTCCCTAATCAAGGAAGGTCACCTAGAAGAAGGGAACACGTGTCTTTTGAGTCAACATGAGAGAGACCAAAAGAGATCTCAATGCTTTGCATCGTCCTCAAGTAGACAACACTAAGGACAACAAATAGAAGAATGAGAATAACACATAGAAGAAGTAAAAAGAGAGGAGGAGAGAATCTGCTATGCTAATGAAACTAGTCTAGCACGTCATCTACCCCCCGATCTTGCTGATCAATATTTTGGGAAGGCAGGGAACATGCTAGAGGAAGAACATTCAACACAGCAGATGGAGCTATCACAAGATCCAAACAAGGGCTATGTTCATGTTCCAAGCCACGTTGTTCTTGTCTAGGAGCTAGGATAAGTGCTTTAGAAAATTCGTTAGATAAATGGTTATCAATATCAACAAGTTCATATTCACTATCAGAAGCAAGAGAAGTAACATTTTCATCATGAATAACATTTTCATCTATATCATCATCAAGATTTATAAAAATAGGATCTTTAACTCGCATAGGATCAAGACCATCATGCATCTTATGTTTAGGAGATTTTGGCTCAATTTCTAATTGAGGAGAAAATGGAATAATGCTTGTTGAAGGTGTTTTTGGAGATTGTAAAGTTTGAGAAGTAGCTGCCTGAGCTCTAAGACGACGCTTTCGTTGGCATTCATGTGCAGAACGATTTTGTCTAGTCTTAGTAGGAAGTGGAGAAGATTGAGGAGGAGGAATGTTCTCATCCTTATCACTTGGGTGTTTAGGTTGTGGTCTCTTAGGTTGGATAATAGGAGAAGAGGAAGGTCTCTTCTCTCTATAAAAGGAAGGAGGAGGAACTGCTCCATATAAAGGAGGAATATTTGGTTTAGGAAGGAGACCAAGTCCATCATGACGAGGAGGTATAGGTCTACTTTTGGGAAGTTTATTATTAGAGATAGACATAATCACATCCATAGGAATGGGTTGGGAATCTTCTTGAGGAAAGACATTAGTTTTATCTTTCAAAGGAAGAACTTCCTTCGCAAGAATGATAGGAATATCAAGTTTAGGTGTTCTAGGTTCACTTAAAGATAGGATCATATCTGTTTTCCACTTTTGATAAGATTTGAACAGATGATCACTTCGCGGTGGAAGAGATTGAAATTGTTTAGGCCAAAAGTAATCAATAGGAACACTAGAAGATCTTTCAACTGGTTTAAAGAGACTATGATTGACAGTAACAACTTCACCATTATGGGGAAATTTCAAACATTTATGAATAGGAGAAGCAATAGCTTTCATGGAAGATAGCCAAGGATAGCCAAGCTTCACATGAAATTGTTCGGATGAAGGAATAATAGCAAAGTTCACATCAAGGGATTTGTTATGGACCTCAATAGGTAATGCAATAGAACCAATTGCAGGAGAAGAAAATGCATCAAATAATTTCACAACCACATCTGTTTTGTCATAGATCACTTGATTCAATTGCAAAGTAAAAAGAAATTCTTCAGTAATAACATTAACCATGCACGAAGGATCAACAAGCACTCCACGACAAGGTGTATTCTTGACTTTTGCAACTATGTATAAAGGACCATCAGGTGCCCTGATAGTTTCACTAGAATCAAATGTGATGGAAGGTTCTTTAGGGTTTTCTTGCTGCTCTACAAAGTTAATCACATTCAGAGTCATAGACACAAGACCATCAGATGAGAAAGAGGAATCATTAGTCTCAATCGCATTAGAGGTATGAGAAGGTAATGGATCAGTAAAAATCTGAAGATTTTGATTAGGAGGAGCTACAAATCTATTGCCTTTATCATTCACTCCAGAAACAGAAATAGTATTATTATCAATCAAATCTTGAATCTTACCCTTTAAAGAAAAACATTTTTCAGTATCATGCCCAGGTTGACGATGAAATTGACAAAAGGATTTGTTATCAAAATAAGGTGAATTAATCTTTGCAAGATCTATTTGCCTTATAGGAGGAAGAGTAAGCACATTTTGTTCCAATAGCTTATTCATAATATTATGCAATGATTCATTCAAAGGAGTATACTTTCTTTCTTTTTTGAAAAACCTAGAAATAGGAGGCACACCTGATGCTGCATTCACATTGTTGTTGATGATGTTTTCATTGAATTTGATGGAATCTCTGTTTGGTTTAAACTTCCCAAATGGTTGTTGACTGCTATCACCCTTATCACTCGGAGCCATAGGATGTGATTGTTCCATTTGACTCACAGTTAGTTGATAATTGTGAAGAGTTGCACACAACTGTTGGAAAGAAGTAAACTCAGAAAATAGGAGTTTGTCTCGAATATCTTTTTGTAAATTAGAAATAAAAATTCTTTGAATATCATTGTCAGGCACTGGAAAAGAAATTTGAGCATACAAATGCTTATATCTACCAATGAAATCAATCACTTTTTCTTTAACACCTTGTTTACAATGCATTAAATCAATCAAAGTAACCTTAGGACTTATATTGTTTTGAAATTGTTGAATAAAAGCATTTGCAAGTTGTTTGAAAGAAGTAATAGAATAAGAAGGCAACGAGCAATACCATTGTAGGGCTTTGTCTCTTAATGTCCTAGTAAACAGTTTTGCAAGCAACCTTTGGTCATAAGCAAAATCGGTACATATTGTTTGAAAAGTCTTAACATGTGTTAGAGGATCACCTTTACCATTATAAAGCTCCAAATGTGGGATTTCAACATGTTTAGGAGGGATAGCTCGAACAATGTCAAGAGAAAGTTGGCTCGCAACATCAAATGTGGGCACACTAAACTTAGATTGACTCATAGAGGCAATTTGTTGCTGTAAAGAAGAGACAGTTTGTGCAAGATTGTTAATGGTCGCTTCAGTCGAAGAGTTCATATTAGACGTGTTAGATTGTGATGGAGGTGTTATGTTATTGAAAGAAGGTAAAGAATAAGGTGGCAGGACACTATGATAGTTAGTCATAGGAGAGGATTGGAAAGGAGGAACACTACAAGGAGGAATGGAATGGTTGAATGAATTGCCCCCTTGCGTCATGTTCATTTGCGGAGATGTAATAGGAACACTCATTGAAGGAATGAATGAAGAAGTCGGATTAAATGAAGGAAGAGGGTTAATTGAAGAAGAAGGATTGCCCCCATGACTGGTGATCATAGGAGGAATGTCTTGTATAGAAGTAGCCATTATGTTTGATGTAAAGGTAGGTATGCTAGCAATAGAAGTTGTCAAAGGAATAGAATGATTGACTTGAGTGGGAGGTTGTGTATAGCCTAAATTTTCAGCACAACTCTTTATAGGCATCACATTCGAATCCACAATGTGTGCAATACCACGCAAAATATCAACTCCATTCTTATCACTTTGAAGCATATGTTTTAGACCCTCAATTAAAGGAAGAGCTTGACTATCGGGTTATTCTTGAGACATCCATTGTCGAAAATCGTCAAATTGGTTATCCAATTTCGCAAGTTGTTCTACAGAAACCTCATGGAGAGCTTCTTCATCATTAGGAGGATTAGAGGAATTACCCATGTCCTCGTTAAAAAGGCTATTCAAATTAGGTTCCATCTCCTCAGTAATTAAACCTCGGAAAGACTTAATTCTACGGCTTCGTCTAACGGGAATAGTGGAAGTAGGGTTTATTGTTGTAAAGCTCATGCACTAGAGAGGGAGAGGAGATTTTGAATTTAGAGGTAGCAAATTTCAGTAAAATCAGCCAATCTTCTAGATTTAAGCTGTTAAATGCAATCACGACAATCTCCCGAAATTTTGAAAAAAATGTCAGGGACCGTGGCGCTCAGAGTGCACACGGTCCTCGCAACTTTTTTCAAAATTTGCAGGGATGAAAGTTATGATGAATTTAAAGCTAACCTGAAAAAATTGAATGATTTTACGATCTGTAGATAGGCCAAATTAAAGTTGCAATCTCAAAATTGAACCCTACCCAGATTGTCGAAAAATGCAAAATTTGAATTTTGAAAAAGAGAGGGAAATTGAAATTTTGAATTTTATGATTTTAGATGGAATACCAAAGGCAATGCAAGTTTTGAATTTTAAAAGTTGACTCAATTTCACGCAAAATTCAATTTTGAAAGCGGAAATCAAAGTTGTTGTAATCAAGCACTTAATTTCAAAAGTCACAAATTGCAAGAATTTGAATAAAGCACTGAAATTTTGAATGAATGCAAACACACTTTTCAGATTTAGGAAAGTAGGAACACAATTTTGACACAAAATTTCAATTTCAACAATTTTTGAATGATTAGAAGCCCTAAACCAAGCAATCACAAGACCAACTTTGACTTTAATTTTGAAAGTGTTATAATTGATAAAATCAGCCAAAATTATGGATTTTAGCAGAAAAATACAGTAAGATCTAGCTCCCGAAATTTTGGAAAAAATGTCAGGGACGATGGCGCTCGGAGTGCACACGGTCCTCGCAACTTTTTTCCAAATTTTCAGGGATGAAAAATATTGTGATTTTATTGCGGAATCCAAAGTTACAACTGATTTGGAGATGTTTTGATTAGTGAAATTGTCGGACAAAAGTTGAATCAAGAGGGTTTCAAAAATTAGGGTTTTGACACTTAACCACTTAATTTTCAAAATTAAAGCACAGATATGAATTGATAATTTGCAATAGAAGGGTAGATCTGAAACAAGCATTAACAATTAAATATTTCACAAGTTCAATTACTAAAAAGAAATTTTAGGGTTTTTATGCAATCAACCTCTAAAATTTGCAAAAGATCAAACATGGAAATGTAATCAAGGAATCAAATTTTCAAATCTAACCATGAATAATTAGAAAGGATGTTCACGTCAGGTTCACCAAAATGTAAAGCAGAAAAATCAAACCCTAGTTGCTCTCCCCTCTCCAACTCCAACGAGAGAGAAGGGAGGTCACTAGGGTTGACGGTTTTCACTTGGGGAAGACTTTACATTCAAAAGAGGGGTTGAAACCCACAAGATCCAATCCCACACAATGCAAGATTGGATTCTAAATGAGTTTCAAGGGTTAAGACAGCAAGGCTACCCTCTTTTGTAAAGAATGTGGATAGAAGGATTTAACTAGGAATGCATGTAAAGTGATAAAGATTCGCTTATAAATAGAGATAGGAATATAGGATGAAGCTGCGGACTTGGAATTAGCAGTAAAATGTTGATACGGCGCTGTCCTACAAATTTGAGCGAAAGTTGATGGGACGATGGCACCCGGCATGCACACGGTCCTCCGAAAAATCCGCGAAATGAAGGGGGATCTATTCGTCTCTGCACAAGGATTCCAAATCTTCAATTTCAGCTGCGTACCTGCAACCTACACATAGAAAAGCGAAGACGATTGGGGGGTTAGGGATTAGGGGTTTGCCCTTAGGTCAAACCCCGGTTTTGGAATTAACCAAGAAATGAGAAATGCTATAAATGTAAATGTTTGTAATGTAAAACAAGTACTAGTACCTTGTTGTAAGGATGTTTGTATCCTTATATGCGAAGGTATAGATGTTGTATGTTGTATGTTGTATGTAGTAAGTGATCTCCTCTTCAATGGTTGAATCCTTGTCTTGAATGCAACACTTAGCCTTGAATGGAGACTTAGAATGCTCAATTTCTTGAAAGAATGCTTGAATGCTTGAATGCTTGAATGCTTTGAATGTTTGAATATCGTTTCCACATATGTTCATCTTCTCCCCAAAATGAGAGAGAAAATGTAGTTTATATACTTGTCAATTAGGGCTGATAAACTGATTTTCCCGACCTTAGGCCGACCAGGAAATGTTATTTTCCAATTTGCAAACAAAAGACCCGAAGCCCCATAGGAGATCGGGCCCAAAATAGGGCCAAGGACCAGGGCGCTGGGCGCCATGGTCCTGGGGGAGCGCTGGGCGCCTTGGTCCTGAAGGACCAGGGTGCTGGGCGCTCTGGTCCCACCTCCCGGAACAGCAGGGTGCAAGGAGGATCAGGCCAGGGTGCAAGAAAATGCAGTTTTGGGTGTCGCAAGCGAGTTTCAGGGTCTCCATTCAGGTTCCGTGTTGCGTCGCCATCGTGAAGACTAAAATGCAGTCGAAATTGCAAGTGTCGCAATTTTAGGATGCTACAATATTTAATCTAAAACACAACCATAAACCAAATCCTAATCCTAACCATATCTCCAATTGTAATTCTAATACTAATTGTAACTATGATTGTGCTTACCCTAACCCTACCTTTGATGTAAACCCTAAACATAATTATAACCATGACACGACACCCTAACCATGACCATAAATTTAACTCTAATATTAAACCATAATTGTTACCCTAACCTTAACAATGATATAAACCCTAACCTAAGTAATAAACCTAACTATCACCCAGACCCTAAACCCTAACCCAAGCAATAAACCTAACCCTAACCATGATGTAAATCCTAACCCTAACAATAACCATGATATAAACACTAACATTAATCCTAAAACTAACCCTTAACCTTTACCCTAACCATGATGTAAACCTTAACCCTAGCCATAATCCTAACCATAAATGTAACCCTAAGGCTAACCATAAGCCTAACCTTTAAACTCCAACCCCAAACATGATGTAAACCATAACCCTAACCATAATTATTACCATAACTCTAAACCTTAACCCTAACCTAACCATAATAATAATCATTAGCCCTGACCCTAAACCTAATCCTAACCATAATCATAACTCGAAACCTATCTCTAATCCTAAGAGTAAATCCTATCCATAATCCTAATCCTAACCTTAAACCCTAACCGTAACCTTAATTTTCAACCCCAACCCCAACCACAATCATCACCCTAACCCTAAGCATCATGTAAATCCTAACCTTAAACAAAGATGTTGATCATGACCCCAAACCTAAGCCTAACCCTAACTATGATGTAAACCCTCACCCTAGCCATAATCCTAACTATGACCCTAACCCCAACCATTATCTAAACAATAAACTTACCAGAACCCCAAACCATAACCCTAATCAAAATCTTTACCCTAACCCTAATCATTATGCTAACCTAACCATAATCCTAAAACCTAACCTTAACAATAATCTTACCCTAAACTTAACCCTAATCCAAATTGAACCTTGATCCTAATATATTCCTAACCTTAATCTAGCCCAAACCCTAATCCTAATTGAACTTTAATAGTAATTTAACCCTAACTTTAATGTAATTGAACCATGATGTAAACCATAACCTTTACCATAGTCCAAACCACAACTCTAAACCATTACCCTTATCATAACCCTAACCCTAACCTAACCTAATCATAACCCTAAACCCTAACCCTAAAAATGGGGAATGGCTCTACAACCCTTAGGATGCACCAATCATCTATTATAATATATTAATAATATTATAATGTACACCCTAACCCTATCAATAATTCTAACCACGATGTAAACCCTAATCCTAACCATGTTGTAAATCATAACCATAACCATAACCATAACCATAACCATAACCATAATCCTAAACCTAACTATAAACCAAACCGTAAACCCTAACCCAAGTAATAACCCTACTGTTAACATGATGTAAATCTTAACCCTAGCCATAACCATGATATAAATATTAATATTAATCCTAACACTAAACCTTAATCCTAACCCTAACCATGATGTAAACCCTAACCCTAGCCATAATCCTAACAATAACTATAACCCTAACTTCAACACCAACCATGATGTAAACGATAACCCTAACCATAATCCTAACCATAACTCTAGACCTTAACCCTAACCTAGCCATAACCATAAACCCTAACCCTAACAATAATCCTTAGCCCTAAACCTAACCATGATATAAACCCCAACCATTATCATAACCCTAATCCAAACCATGATGTAAACCTTATCCTCGACCATAACACTAACCTTAACCCTTACACTAACCATAACCATAATACATGCCATTAAACAAAATTTAATATATCTTAGATCTTTTAGTATTTGCTTTGATCTTGCAACACATATATAGTAATAAAAATAGTCTAAATAGATATATAAAATTGTAACGATAAAATAATATAATAATATAATTTGTTTTAATAAAAAGATACTATATCATTATATATTAATTTATTTTATGTTTTCCATGTTGCGCCGCGCAACTGCCACTAGCATATATGTCTTAAATTTTAATTTAATCTATATAACATATGCCGAGAGATATCCTTCTCAAGGTGCCTATTTCAATTTAGGGTTCAAAATTGATTAAAAATAGGTGCCTCGAGAAGGATATCTCTCGATGTATGTTATATAGATTAAATTAAAATTTAAGACATATATGCTAGTTAAAGGTAATTCATTGAATATTATATTATTCATACATCATAAGATTAATAGAATTCTTAAGAATTTCATTATATATATATATATATGTGTGTGTGTGTGTGTGTGTGTGTGTGTGTGTGTGTGTTTTCCTTTCTTTTGTGATATTTTTTTCATTGCAAGTGATCTCTAGGAGTTGTGGGATTCAACTATGAACTCCAACATGTATTCTCTTGTTGTTAGATGTAGATTTACATTCATAATTTTAAATTATACATTGTAATTGTTTTAAGAGTATTTAAAATGGTAGGTACATTTTCTAGTCAAAACATTCTTAACCATCCATTATTAACCATGGGCTTGTTTGAACAATGAGTGTCTTGAAATCTAAGTGAAATGGATATTTTGGAACCTAGATTAAAAGAAAATTATTGTGTTCTAGAATCATAATAAAACAACACATCACTAACATTTTCTTAAATACTATAGCATCATAGATTTTAATGGATTAGATAAGATTTAATTGAATTAAAAAACTGTTGCCACAAAATTTAAAGTAAAAGATCGATTATTTGATTTTAAATTACAACATAATTTTTATTACACATTTTATATTTTATTTCATTCTTTACCATCATTTTGTTCTTTTTCTATTGCACTCATTATTCCAATAAAACAAAAGGAACAATAGAACAAACAATACTATAACTTCCATTTAGCTAAATTTGAACAACAAATGAAATGATGGAACAAATGATATTCTAACTTCAGTTAAAACATCTGAAAATTTATTAATTCCTGTACTTTCTTCACATAAAATCTCAATCCAACTCTAATTTTATACACTAAACCTCTATAATATATAATAATTCTTATATATAGTGTTTTTTTAAGTTGATATCCTTCTGCTATCAATAGGAGGATAATCTCCTTATAAAGCCATCCCAGATCGTTGATCAGAAGAAAATTTGAATTATATTTTTTCTTTGTTTTTAGTTTGTCTATACGTTAGTAATTTGCATTTTTGAAAGTCTTAAGGGAATTTTTATCCATTGAATGTGGCAAAATCTTGTCTACAGTTCTTGGAGACCTTTCCAATGAGTTAAACGGCTCGTAATTTTGAGACCCGAGCAGAAAGTTATGCCTAGTTGAAGTTAGGATAAAATTTCATATAGTTTTTTGAAAATTTCATAGTTTTTAGATTTTATTATGTAATGAATGAATGTGATTGTTGGACTTTGATTCTCAAGAGGTTTTTGTGACCCTTGGAATCTCATGAACTTCTATATGTTGGATTTTTTAATGGAATAGATTACTTTTTGGCTTGCTTCAATTCTATCTTTTTTGGTTCTTGTAAATAGAATTTACAATACCGCAGGTTCTCACTTAGGTATTGTCATCCAAATCCATAATTTAGATCAATCGTCCCAGAAACATGGTGGAAAGGTGATATGGTAACCACATCACTAAAATAGAGCATGATCCACTTATGGCTGGGGATCACTACCACATATCCTAAAGCATGGAAACTCAAAACAAAGCACACTGTTGTTGCCCATAGAGTAATGCAGATTGATGGATTCTATTACCCCTAATAACATTATTATCAGGGGTCAAGAATTTTGATTTTTTTCTTTCCAGCTAGGCGAACACATACGTCGGTGAGCATAGTAGTTTAATGAACAACATTACATAGCCAAAATGTTGGGGATAATAGTTCCAGTTAAGCACATGACAACTTCCACTTACTTCACATTAATTCACTACTTTCAAAAGATCAAAGCATTATTCGCACATACAGATACCACTCCCACATGAATATTATATTTATTTATACATATCATCAACCTATATTTCAAGGTCGACTCAACACTCATCACAAATTATAAAAATATAACCATACACACTACAATATTACATGTAGACCAAAGCATTGTTGGTTAAGACATAGTATGCACCTAAATCAACACCTAGAACATGAAACACCTCCAAGAATTATGCCTCGAACATCCACAACATGCTACAATCAAAATGTCAGTCAAGAACATGAAGAACACCATCATACCAAGGAAAATCATCAACCATGAGCATAAAAATTAATGCAAACCAACAACACAAATAGGACATAATCTAAAAAGATTCACAAGAATCAAGGATTACACCAAAAACAACCATACCAACACCACTTACTAGAATCATCATCATCATCATCATATCGAACTTCAAGAACACTGACTGAATTGACCATCAACTTAGAAGAATCACTTGTGGACCTCTAGTCCCAAACACTATACCAAATCCACAAATCAAGTTATTATAATGTAGAGCAATACATATCAAAATCTTGAGCACTAATCAACATCGAACAACTAAAAAACCAAGCTACTTGATACCAGATCACACAGCCCGATTAAATCTCCATACAAACAACTAAAACTTGGGTTGAATCAACTAGAGATACTTATATCAAAACCCTTTAATCCACAACAACTCATTTGCAACACACTGACCAAACCAACTCACTTAATCTAACTACAACACTGGAACACATAGAGGAATATGTTGGCATCAATGACAACAACACATTCCAACAAACTTCTCGACAAAATCCAACAATTTGTACATTTTCCCTTGAAATTATGTCACTATATTCCTTTTCACTTCTAAAAAAGAAATATTTGTGGCTTTGACGATATCGTGTCCCAAGACTCTTCTTTCCTTTTGACAACTTAACCTTTTCCCAAAAAATTTAAAAGGAATAGGAATTTTAGCTTGTGTGCCTCAATAGTGACTCAAGACATTTTGAAGAAGGCTTTTTTCTTTTGTGCTTCAATAGTGACTCCAAACATTTTGAAGAAGAATTATTTCTTGTGTGCCTCAATAGTGACTCAAGACATTTTGAAGAAGTCTTTTTTCATGTGTGCCTCAGTAGTGACTTGAGGCTCTTCCGAGGGACAGGTGATATTAGGAGGTTAGAGTTGAGGTAGAGGCTGGGAGGTCATTGGAGTGCAGATTTTCTAGTTATGATATTGAGTTATATGGTATTCTTTAGCACCTTGCATGGATTTATGTTCCACCATTGGATGGGCTTCGCACTTTGATTTTTTCAGAGGCTCATCATGCACCTTACTCGACACATCTTGATGTCAAGAAGATGTACATAGATCTAAGATATATATTATTGGTTTGGAATGAAGCATGATATTATAGATTTTGTGTTGAGGTTTTTAGAGTGCCACCAAATGAAGACGAGCACTAGCATCCTACATGACTCTTACAACCCAATTCGGTCCTAGAATGGAAATGGGACATCATTTCTATGGATTTTTTAGTGGGGTTGCTAGTTTTGTCTCGTCGTCATGGTGCTATCATGGTCATTGTGGATAGATTGATGAAGGTTGTTGACTTCTTCCCGATTTGGTCATCCTACATAGCTACAGTGGTGGCTCAAGTTTTTATGGAGGATATTGTTAGTTCACATGGCATCCCTCATAGGATTATCTTGGATCAAGATCCTATCTTTAATTACATCAGGCTTATATATATCTTTGCAACATGCTTTAGGGGCTTAGTTAAACTTTAGTTCATCTTATCACCCTAAGAGTGATGGCCAAATAGAGAGGATTAACCAAGTTTTGGATGACATGTTGTGTATGTATGTCATGGATTAGTAGTCTCGATGGGAGGACTACCTATACCTCATGGAGTTTTCTTATAATAATGTATATCATAGCTCTATTGGTATGTCTCTTTTTCAAGAATTGTATGGTTGTCCTTGTTGTACTCCTTTGAGTTGGGATCCATTAGAGGACAGGGTGCAATTAGGTTCAAAGATGCTTAAGGAGATGGAGCAATCTAGGTAGAGCGTATTCGTGAGCATTTGGTGGTAGCTCATGATTGGCAGAAGAAGTATGTTGTAGCTCATAGGGTGGATCATCAGTTTTTTATTGGAGACTATGTTATCTTGGGAGTGTGTCCATGTAAGAGTTTGATCTGATATAGAAAAGGCTCTAAGTTGGTGCCTCGGTTTGTTGGACCCTTTGAGATTCTAGAGAGGATGTGCCCTATTGCTTACCATCTTGCCTTTTCACCAAGCCTATCTGACATCCATGATGTCTTTCATGCATCCTTTCTTAAATAGTATGTTCTTGATGTGACACATGTATTGGATTGGAATGCATTGTACGTAGAGGATGGGAAGCTTTATTTGGACCCCATGTATATTCTATAGCATTGGAGGTTGACCCTCATGTTGGATTGGTTGAAGAGACCAAAATACTGAGAGGGTGGATAAATCAATATTCCCACTAAGTTAAACCTTTTTCAAAATTAGAACCTTTCCAAATGTATCTAACTCATTAATTAAACATATCAAGCATGAAAAAGAAAATGTAGAATAAACACAAAACATAGTAAAAAATGGACATCAGATTTTATACGTGGAAAACCCAAATGGGAAAAACCATAGAGAGTGTTAGCTCTCAAGAGAATATAACTAGTTATATGGTGTTTACAAAAGAGTGACTCACTGCCAGATTACAAAAACAACTCACTGTTAGAATGCTCATTGTAATAGGTATAATTGAACTAAAGAAAGTTGCATCTCCAAATGCATGTGATTAGTTCCAAGTTAAGCTCAGATAACAACTCACTAAACCTATAGAAAATCCTAGAAAGATCTTTGTACCACTACCCACTGATTATTGTAGTAGATTCGATGAAGGATTACTAAAACACTATCTGTACTTTGACTCTATATTAAATAGAGTAATGTGTTGTCATTGATGTCAACATATTCCTCTGTGTATTTCACTATTGCAGTCAGATTAAGTAAGTTGGTTTGGCCAGTATTTTGCAGATGAGCTGATGCGGACTAAAGGGTTTTGAGATGCTTATCTCTAGTTGATTCATCTAAAGTTTCAAAGGTCCTCATAAAGAATTGATCGAGTTATGAGATTTGGTATTGCGATTGGTTATTTAGTTGTTCAATGTTGACAATATTTGGTGAACCGATGCGTATTGCTCCACTATTGTAATACCTTTGGTTGCGGATGTGCGGGATGTGGTCTGCATGTTAATGTGTTCTCAGTTCGAATGGTTCATGATTTAGAGGTCCGCAAGTGAATCTTTCAATTTGACAGTTAGTTGTGTTGATGGTTTTGAGCTCTGATAGATATATAACAATTATTCTAGTAATTCAAGTAAATGCGGTTGTTGAAATGTGATTCACATTACTTATGTTATGTTTCTAGATTGTGTGCTATGTGTGTTGGTGGTCTGCATTGAGCGGCGAGCACGTTATAGATGACTTTCATCATTTGGTGGTGTTCTTTATGTTCTTGGCTAACATGATGATTACGGCATGTTGCAAATGATCAAGGAATAATTCTTGGAGATGTTTTGTGTTTGCGGTGGTTATTTAGGTCCAAATTATGTCTTAGCAAACATTGTTTTGGTCAACATGCATTATTGTAGTATGCGTGGTTATATATTTGTAATATGTGATGTGTGGTGAGATGACCTTGAAATATAGGTTGATGATATGTATAAATGAATATAATAATCATTGACAGGCATCACATAATGAGAAAATAATGTAATTATCATTCAATAGCAGGCTAGAAGTGCACAATAGTGTGAAGAAGTGGGAATGAACAAAAGATGTATTATGAGCTTAATCAAAATTGTACTCAGGCATGAGAGGATGCTATTTTATCAATTCATGATATTCTGAATGTAATCCGTATATTTTTGTAACAAAGTGAGTCTTCGACTATAAAGCAGTATACCTGAATACATGTACATTCCCCATTGTAATATTTCACTTAACTTACAGAAACCAGACTCAAGGTAACACAAGGCCTGGCCTAACCAGCACACTCTAAGCATTGACTCGCTTAGGTGGCTGGTGTGGCCCCTCTTGTCTGTTCTGTTCGCCGTCTGCACTCACCGTTCCCATTTGCTGTCAATCCCGCTCAAATTTTAAATTTTTTTAAACTGTTTTCTCCCGCCTGTATCTATATTGTCTCTGTATGCGTCAAAAGGTTTTCAACACAAACGATTTTCACGCATATTCCAGTCGTCTGTCAAAATGGGAGCTTTGGAACAGGGTATGGACGTCCATCATTGCTGCTGGAAGCATAGACAACGCACCTGAATTGTTTTACAGGATAGCTCGAAGACATGTGGTCTCGTTAAATGCAACAGTTAAAATAAATGTTGTTTAGTGTCCAAGCTACATTCATGGTGTCGCCCCTGGCAGAAAGGCTGCGGCAGGGCGCGACTACCCCAAGGATTCAGGCTTCCGTGCCATGTATTCATTATTTACTCTCTTTTTTTTGGTTTTATACTGTTGCGGTAATGGTTACACGCTGAGCTTAATTTCAATGTATAATTGTATCAGTTTATTTTAATTCCCCTCATCCTGAAGTATATTGCTGGATTAGCAAGAGGCTAAGTGGGTTAGCTGATGATATACTGGATCCTTTCCACAACACTAAACAACATTTATTTTAACTGCATGGTTTGTTCATTATTAAATATTTACACACTAATTTTGTTATTCCTGCAATCATAACAATGAAATATATAAAAGCAGTAGCATAATTCCTTTCAACGCATTTTAACCGCAATATTAATAGGAGCAATTGTTTATTTTCGTTCGTTTAGTAGTCATTACACAAAAGTAATTTGAACACGAGGATTTATATAATTATAATTCTTGTTTCCGTGTGATTACTTGGGAGGCATTCCCATTACACTTATGCCCTTATATGTGCATTCTTATATATGTAAGGTATGTATATTAATATGCAATATCATTGACTCAACTTTAAAGAGGTGAGTAAGGAGATAAGTGTTTAAGTCAAATGACTTGTATTTTGAATATCTATTTAGCATTTTTCCTAAATGAAATAGGCAAGAATATTCTTATTCTTAGACGAAACAATTATCTAGAATTCCTTGTTTTTTACTAAATGAAATACTCGCATAAAGAAGCTTTAAATTTCTACTAATAAAACCTTCTATGTGATTACAACCATTACATCTATTGCAAAATGGATATGTGAGCTAAATCTCAAATAGCTAATTTTTATATGCTTATGTCTACATAATCATAGTCCATCAAACTTTTTATCTAATTCAAATCATTAATGCCTAGTTCTCTAACCCAAGTTTTATATGGTTACAAGGCAATCTTCATACTTGTGATCTTCATTTACTAAAATGCAAAATCAAAATCAAACATTTTTGTCATCTTTCAAACTTTACACTTTGGCCCTAAGCAAAGTATGCACAATCTTTGAATTTAATGCAATGTTCATCTATAAAATAACATCAACTTGCACTCATTCAATCACATAAAAAATCAATGGTTATTAGGACAATAATTTGAACTTGAACTAAAATTCTAAAATCAAGAGAAATCGTGCCCATCTAATCACACCCATCCTAGTACATGTGAATCAGCTAGAAATCATCCTAAAAGTCATTTGCATGTTTGAATTTTGTAATCTATTTTGAGTGATTTTAAAATGATACCTTAATAAAAATCCTTGCGACTATAAAAGATGATATTATTGCTTAGTAGTCCATTTATCTAAGAATCTACTAAGTAGAATCTAAAGATCATCAAAGATTAAATTTTTGGGTGTAGAGTGAGATTACATTTGCGCTCTAGATTTAGAACTATGAATGCAATCTAACATTTAGCAAATAATATATATTTTACTTTTGATCTATATATGTTCATCTACTATCCAGAATATTTGAAGATCCTGTAAGACACAAATCAAATTATCTTCATCAATTGACATTTATTCTTTGGTTAGATTTGACTAAACAATATCAATCTTCATTGATTATTTATAGTGAAATTGTACTTTTTATCTCATATTACAAAGAATTAATACACTCCACTCTTTTTACTTTCAATCTAAAATTATTTATGGCTTATTTCTGCACTTGCTTAATTAACCTAAATTATCTATAAAGGAATCTCTTATTTCATTTTAGATAGAAGATCAACAATTTTGCTTGGAATTTGATCACTTGTGTCATGAGTTGTAGTTATAAGGGTACTATTTCATACTATCCTCCAACAATTTTTTTTTATGGCCAAGCTTTACCAACACATTCTAAATGTTGACCTCTAAGGTTGCTAATGTGGGGCCCAGTTAACTTGTCTCACTTATTATTTATCATTTTTGCTCATCATTCATAGTGAAATTGTTCCTACATAGTTTCATTCGTTCATTACCTAGAACAAAATAGGCTTCCAACTTGATCATTTTTTATTTAGTGCACGCCAAGTCTATGAAAAAATGAGAGCTTTGTAATAGGGTATGGATATCCATCCAAGCATAATGAAATGGGGATTATTTAGATATTACTTATGGAAATACCTTAGTATAAATGTATGTATTTAATATGGATACATATATAGGCACATGAACTATGTTATAAGATGCCATAAAGAAACATGATAGATTATAGAATACCATGATTGCAGGATATACACAAAAGGGATTTATTGAAAAGGCTTCAAAACTTTTCAATAAAATGCAATTGGTAGGTGTAAAGAGTCAAGACACAATACACAACATTTGTCAACATCCTCCCTACTTGTGCCTAAATTGGAGCTTTGGAACAAGGTATGCAATCAATCAAAGGAGAAAAGCCATATGTATGGACATCCATCAAAGCCTAATGGAAGGGTAATTTTTCTCAAATATTATTGTTTGAAATGTTCTAGTAGAAATATATAAAAATTGTGGAACCATGAACAAGGAACATAAACTATTTGATAAAATACCTTGAAAAAATATGGTCTCGTGGAGTGGCATGATTACATGATATGCAACATCATGTGAACTATTTAATAGAACATGTCAAAGAAAAGTGGACTCATCAAATGCACTAATTGTAGATCATTCACAAAATTTAAATTTTAATATTCCCTAGGAAATTCCAAGAAAATGCAATTAGCAAGTGTAAAGACAAATTTGCAACCTCTTATAACATCTTCTTAGCTTGTATGAAAATTGGAGCTTTTGTACATGGTATAGACATCCATCAAAGCATAAAAGATGGATCAATTTGTCAGATGTTGTGGTCACAAATACTCTAATAGACATCTATGCAAAATGTGGAATCATATAAATAAGGGGCATGAATTGTTTGAGACCACATTTCTTACTCATTTATAAGGAATTCTACATCCTTATTCTTTTTTTTATTTCTTTAAATTTTTGTCACCTTCCATATTTTATTTTATTTTTATTCATACATTAGGTGAATGAAAATGGGTTGGGGATTGTTAATGTGGTGTGTCCAATGCTAGAAGAAACACTAGAAAGGGAAATAAAGTGGAATACTTTAAAGGTTTAGAGATTGGTTTTGCCACAAACCTTATACCTTTTGTGTATGATCATATTAGTAATCCTACAAGTATGGCTTCCATGAGAGGAATTGATATGGGAAGTGGGTTGAGGAAAATGAGTAGGAAAAATATTAAAAGCCCATAGGAAAATTGAATACTCAAATTAGAAATTAAGGATGGTGAATACTCAATGCTAAAGGAGAGAAAGCATGGAAAATTCTAAATGGAGAATAATTGAGGTTCAAGGATTAGTCTTATAGTGTAAATGGTATGTGATTACATGGAGACGTAAAATCATAGGAGCATAGACAAAGTAGTGAGTGGAAGCATATTAAATCCATGATAAAGTACATAGTAATGAGAAGTTTAAAAGACTAAAATAGTCAAATGTCTCAAACAAAAATGTAAATATTGGGTTTGAAAGGAATGGAGGGAAATAATATTGGCAAGAGAAAACCTATAAGCCCAATAAAGGATACAAATAGACACAATCAACCTAACACTTAGAAATTTCTATAGGCTAAGATATTTAGGCATGTAACAAGTATAATTAAAGACAAATCACTATAACAAAAATATTTTTTGATAAAGGGGTCTATTGAATGATTTATTAGATCAGTTATAGATAGTGGCCAAAACATGGTTCTATTAGAAAAGAAAGAACTCAACTTAGATAAAATTGCACTTACTAATATTCGTGCCAACATCACCATGAAAGAGATAAGACAAAGACATCAATACAACTATAGGGACAAAAACATATTTTTTTCATCAAATGTCAATGAGGGGTTCTCTAGGCAAAAAATTCAAACTAAAAGAAATTAGAAGCACACGAGTCCTTTTAGTAAGAATGATATGCAAGGTAAATGTTCAAAAAGAAAAACATCAGCAAAATGTTCCTTGATTTTATCTAAAATTATAGATGGTGTTGCAAGGCATAAAGAAGTGGAAACTTTATTAGAGAATATTCATAAACATTCTAGGATAAAGAAACCAACATATGAACCATTATATTGAGGTTTATAATAATTAAAGCATTTTAAAATAACTTCAACAAGAAATTAATCTTCATTAATGAACAAGGCCTCAAACTAATCCATGGAAAAAATTGTATGCGAGTAAATTCCCTCTTCATTAAATCAACTAAACTAATAAATAGAAATAGGAATTGCAAAAATCTTGAAAATAAGTTTTTATTGCAATGTGATAATTAACACATACTCAGAGGTTCTTAACAAATGTAACAGTTTTTCTAAAGGGCATACAACTTATCTCTATGATGGCAGAGAAACAACATTTTTCCCTCTTTTTTAACATCATCGAGTGTCTTCCATCTCAAAAAAAACTTGTTGTCTTCATCTCGCAAGCCAATTTCTCCAACATTACATAGATTTATTGTAATTGTGAATGTCATCTATCTCCTACACAAGAAACACATACCATTTAAAAGCCTTCAATCTAACTACATCTGGGGAGTTTTCAAATTCATTATCTTTCATCAATCTCCTTACCATTTGCTGCCCACTTATGCATAGATTTTTGAGAGAAGATTGATCACATCTTTTTTAAGATTCAAATAAAAAAATAAAATTGTTGAAATACTCCTAAGCCTATATCATATGTGATTCGCAGACTGCAAGTAAACATATCCACACATCCACCCCAGGTTTAACTCATATCTTAATGATAAAGTTAAGGGTGTCCTCAAAACAGCTAGCATGAGTAAGTAGACCAAGCACACACATAATGATCAATTGTAGAAATAATGCAGTAAAGATTACCCATGTGATTGAAATTTGTACAACTCACATTCACTAAAGCCATACATGTATAGCCCAAACAAAGTTTATAGTTTCAGAATATGTTCTAAAAGTGCTTCATTAATTCAAATATTTCAAGAGAATCCTTGACAAATCCATTTTGTGCATATCCCACAAACATTGCGTTCCCTGAGAGCACATTTCTTTGAGGCATTTTGTCAAACAGTTTACATGGCTTGTTTATGCTTCCACACTTTCCATATCCGTCTACTAGAGCATATCCAATGGTAATATCTGACAAAAAGCCCCTTTCCATTAAGGTTGGAGAGTCTGGCTTTAGACCGGCTAATTGCATTTGGTTGAAAGTTGAAAATATCTATTGTGTGTATCCTGCAATCATGGCATTTCATGAGACCACATTTCTCTGGGGTACCCTATCAAACAGTTCAGGTGTGTTGCGCATGCTTCCACATTTTGCATACCTGTCTAGGAGGTCAGTTCCAATTTCAACATGCGAAAAAATTCCTCTTTGTGGCGGACGTCCATACCCCGTTCCAAAGCTCCCTTTTTGTCACAGGCAGGAGGATGCTGCCAAAACTTGCAGAGTATGGCTTTACAACAGCCAATTACATTCATTGGAAGTTTAGAAATCCTTATCAACAGGCGCATTTTGTAGCTCGGATGTCCTGCAACTGTTGCATTTAACGAGATCACATTTCTTCGAGCTATCCTATAAAACAGTTCAGGTGCACTGTCTATGCTTCCAAAATCTTCATTCATGTCTACCAGCGCATTTCCAGCAGCAATGGTGGACATCCATACCTTGTTCCAAAGTTCCCATTTCGATCGAGGACTGGAGTCTTCGTGAAAAATGTTCGCGTTGGAAACCTTTTGATGCATACGGAGACAATATAGGAACAGTTTTAAAAAATTTAAAATTTGAGCGGGATTCATAGCTATCGGGAACGGTGAGTTCAAACGGCGAACGGAACAGACGAGAGGGGCCCACACTAGTCACCAAAGCGGGTCAATGCTTAGAGTGTGCTGATTAAGCTAGGCCAAGCTATTACAGTCAACCAAAAACTAAAAAATTAACGGCACAAGAAGGCAGCTTGGAAAGACCCTCCAGCATCCTGAAAACCAGAAGAAACTTTAAGCTTTTATAAACAGCAGATCCAATCTCTGCTGATACAATACGAAATGCTTGAATTAGATATTATTGCAAGTAATAAAACTTTGTAAATTTTTATATAGACTTTCTAATATAAACTAATTTTTCTTTTATATATTTATATTTTCCTCATTTTTATAATTTGTCCTCTAGTGCTATCCCTTGATAAATGCCCTCCATCTAACCGATCCAGAAAATGCATCCCTCTATTCCCTACTATGCTTGTCCTCGAAACTTGGTGGAACATGGTGGAAAGGCGATATAGTAGCAGCAGTGCCAACGCTATGGCAACCGCACCGCCAAAACACAGAACAATCCATTTATGCTTGGAGAGCACCACCACATACGCTGCAGCATGAAAGCTCAAAATTAAGGAACCTCCTGCCAGCCACAGACTCATGCTGATCAAATACTCCATCTTTGGAGATAAACGCGACATGGTGGCCAAAATCATAGCAATCGCCAACGCAGCAAGCAAAGCTACCATGTATGTTATAAGGAATACGATGAAGCCAATGGTACCGCCCATAACAGCACTTCCTGCCTCATTCACAACCTCCCAGCACAGCGTACATTGCGGCGAAGCTTCCTCCCGCAAACACCAGTGCTACCTGAATAACAGATTTATAATCACTTGAGACTGGAGATTCCTCTAATTGGTGCTCTAGTGCCGTCAATTGATCAACTGCAATGGAATCTGGATTTTCCTCATTGGACACCGAAGTCTGCTCTCAAATGACCAACAATAAAACGATTTTAAAGAAACAGGTAAGTGGAGGGGGAAAATGATAAACATTGCTACTTAAAAGCAGCAAAAAGTACAACCGAGTGATCAAACAAGAAAAAATTCAGAAGCTGATTTAAGTTGTCAAATTTGGTTTAAAAAATTGAAGATTACAAGAACATGGGTAGTCTCACCTGAATATTACCAGGTCTGACAAGCTCAACGGTACTCTGTCCTTCGTCCTCACCTCTCCTCACTGCAAACATTAGGGTGAAGCATCGTACCACCAACTCTACTGCTACCTGGGTAATAGATTTAATCCTACTACATGTGACTGGATATTGGTTTAGTCGAAGATCTACATCCGGCAATCGATCAACAACAACAAGTAAAGTAGGATTTAGTGTCCTTATCTAAGTAGAAGTAAAGTATATTGCAATAAATTCCTATTGCACTTAGGTGTTATGGATGAATTATAATTTAAAGGAGATTAAGGTCGAATTTGATTAGCCTATTTCAATTTTTTTTTACAACAAAAGTGCAATAAATGTTTCAAAGAATTTGGTGAGGCCTTCAAAGACAAAACAAAGTGAAATTAAGTATAATTTTTCTAAGAGAGAAAGTTGCAGATAGAGAGGTGAAGTTGAAATATGTTGAGACTGAGTGGACCAGAGACATTTTCATAAAACCCTTTCCCAAGGAGAGTTTTGAATACCTCCAAAAAGAAGTTGAAAACTTGGTTGCTCCCTCCTCTCCAAATAAGAGTGAGTATAGGTTGATAGGGAGTGTTGACTTCTTACTCTAGGAAAACTTGGTGGTCCTGTGGAGTGTTTTAGAACATGTTTTTAGTAGGAATAGAAAGATTAAATGAGCCAATGAGGTACAAACTCTTAGGGAGTCTATCTAGGAGAAATAAATCCCGATTGCTAAGTGATTACTTAAATATTGTCATTAATGTCAAAGGGATAAATTTGGAACTGAAAATGCTTCAATGGTCAAAAGCTTCAGTTATATTAAGTAGGAGAAGTTCTAGACATGTTCTAAGATCTCTGTTGATCTTGACATATTAGTTTTGTATTAGAGAGCTCATATTTTGTTGTTATTCATTAATGATAAATGGGGAGATTGTTGAGAAAGGTTGTCATTGATGTCAAAAGTTTTGGTTAGTTTTTTTTATTAATGTCAAGGCATCCAAAGGAATACAAATAACTATCATTTCATATTAGTACGTTTGATTTTTAAAAGTATAGTGGATTGTTGTGATGGTGGAATCAATTGGTGTATGTTTGTATTTTTATCTTACATCTATTTCATTTAGTGGAGATGATTCAGAAGTATGTTCTACAACTATATGAGGTAAGTTTCCTAGATAGTGAACTTGTTATGTTTTGCATTCCCTCATAGTTGTGAGTTATGAACCATGGCTTGAAAGGAAAGCATGTTTACACATCATTCATAATATTCCAGATTTTTCATTTTTTTTAATGGACAAGAAATTAGGAGTGAGAAAATGATGTGCAAGTTGACTGACTCGGTTGTTGTTTCAGTTGTATGCTTACTGAAGGACAAATGTGGATGTAGCTGGGACTAGGTAGGGCTACATAGGGAACTGCATAACATGATCTTTCTTATGGAGTAGCATGTGGGCTATTAGACCTAGCCTATTACATTTTTGGTTAAGGCTTATGCTTGTGGCCAACTTGTAAATTTTATATTATTTATTTTAGGCCGACATGTGAATGTAATTGTAATTTTAATGAATATAAATAATGGTCTAGAATATGTCCTATAATGTTGGAAAGTTGTTTGATATGGGATTCAATGTAATTATTTGATGTGTGTTTCATCTGTGAATTTGAGGGTGATGCTATGTGAACCACATTCCAATCATTTTGTAGTTTCATAAAAAAACAATATGTAGTATGTGAGAGTGTTTTGAAGGTTGATTTGATCAAGTGCAAGATGAGTTTTCAATTTGAAGGTCTACAAGTCATATCTTTGTATTTTAGTGGGATTGGTGTTTGACCAACTAAGTTGGTGCTCAAGTCTTGAAAAAGGGGATTGGTGTCTAAAAATGTAATAGATGATTGGTGTCTTTGGTAGGCTATGGCCTACTCCATATTGTAAGCGATTCATTTTCTTTGTGAGGTTGGATTTGGGTAGTAGATCCAAGTAGCTATTTGCACCATGGTTTTTCTTCTCTTGGGTTTCCATGTACATCTAGTGTTCTTTGTTTGGATGCGTGTGTCTATGTGTTTTTTAATTCCTATATCATTAAGGAGACTTTTAAGTGCCACTTTGATGTTTCAAGGTTCATGCTTGGAGTAGTTATTAAGGAAAGTTTTAACGTTCAATTAATTTCAATTTTCATTTTACCAATTCACCCCCCCTCTCTCAAAATATTGTGTGCCCTTGAATGTGCTTGGGTGGCATGGTTGTAATCCTTGTCTCTAAATTGACTATTGAAGGAAACACTTTATGCACTTTTTGTATGAGATTTGTACTATCAAATGACCAATAGATGTAAATATTTGGGTGGAAGAATAAAAGTGCATTCCACTTGTGAGGCATATGTTGATTTAATAATTATACAAAATAGTGTGTCCTAATCTTTGAACACCAAAAACAATTGATGAAGTTAATTGCAAGTGAAATTCTTGACATAGATATGTGTATCTCTTAAATATTTTATATGGTATCCTTTTCCCTTCAAGCCAAATGGAAGGATTTCATTAGACACAAATTGCTAATTTAGATCACTTTGTTCATAATAAAAAAGTTAAAATTTATGAGATGTGATCTTAGAGGAATGTAACAATGATATAAACATTCTAAAACTATACAGATTTTAAAATATTTATTTACTATTTTTTAATAAAAATAATAAAAATAAATACCTTTATTCAACAAATCATTAATTTATATTTTAAAAAATAATCTTGATTTTCTTGTTATAATTAAGACAACAATTTAGAATATTGATGTGTATGATTTATGTGAATTAAAAGTTACAATTACTATATTCTCACCCAAATAGAACTAACTCACATAAAAATGACTCTTAAAAATTATAAATCAAAAATAATATTTTTTATATTGAAATGAAGCATAAACAGATAACAAATTACATAAACAATGATAAAGCAGCGTACAGAACAACTATCGTTAAAGTCATCCACAGCTACAAACACAAAACTCTAAACAAACACCGATCAGAGTGCGAGATCTCTTGCGATATTTTTATTCAACTTACAGAAAATAGGTTCAAGGTAAAGCTATTACAGTCGAGCAAAAACTCAGAAATTAACGGCACAAGAAGGCAGCTTGGAAAGACCCTCAAGCTGCCTGAAAACTAGAAGAAACTTTAAGCTTTTATAAACAACAGATCCAATGTCTGCTGATACAATATGAAATGCTTGATTGACAGAGATACAAATATGTAAAAACATCTCTAGATATTATTGCAAGTAATAAAACTTTGTAAATTTTTATATTGAATTTCTATTATATACTAATGTTTTATATATATTTATATTTTCCCCCTTTTTATAATTTGTCCTCCTCTAGTGCTATCCCTTGAAAAATGCCCTCCATCTGTGTAGGGGAAAAAGCGAGACTAGGTCAATCATGCCCTAATCCTACCTTTTTACACACATTACAGAATACGAAAGAGCCTAGAGATATCGCACAATTGGCTACTTCTTTAGGTGAAAGAGAGAGCCACGGGATATCTATTAGGATTTCTATTCCCTTGTTGAAATTGAAAGCTAAAATGATACAAGTTCAAACCCTAATCCCAAAATGCAAGTATAAGCTAGTAACAAGATTGCAGAATTGAGATTAAACAATGAACAGCTGTAAATATAAGTATGAAATAAGAATGTAGATATGTACCCAGAGTCAAAATCGGACTGAAAATGTTCGGGATGGGGGCGCGGGCGCCACTGTCCTGAAAACTGCACAAGAAGGCAGCTTGGAAAGACCCTCAAGCTGCCTGAAAACCAGAAGAAACTTTAAGCTTTTATAAACAACATATCCAATGTCTGCTGATACAATATGAAATGCTTGATTGACAGAGATACAAATATGTAAAAACATCTCTAGATATTATTGCAAGTAATAAAACTTTGTAAATTTTTATATTGACTTTCTATTATATACTAATTTTTCATATATATTTATATTTTCCCCCTTTTTATAATTTGTCCTCCTCTAGTGCTATCCCTTGAAAAATGCCCTCCATCTAACCGATCCAGAAAAAGCATCCCTCTATTCCCTACTATGCTTGTCCTCGAAACTTGGTGGAACATGGTGGAAAGGCGATATAGTATCAGCAGTGCAAACGCTATGGCAACCACACCACCAAAACACATAATGGCCCATTTATGCTTGGCGAGCACCACCACATACGCTGCAGCATGGAAACTCAAAATTAAGGAACCTCCTGCCACCCATAGATTGATGCGGATGAAATAGTCCACCTTTGGAGATAAACGCGATGCGGTGACCAAAATCATAGCAACTGCCAACGCAGCAAGCAAAGCTACCATATCCATTATCAAAAATACGATGAAGCCAACGGTGTTGCCCATAACAGCCCTTCCTGCCTCATTTACACCTCCCAGCACAGCGTACATGGCAGCGAAGCTTCCTCCCACAAACACCAGCGCTACCTGAATAACAGATGTATAATCACTTGAGATAGGAGATTCCTCTAGTTGGTGTTCTCGTGCTTTCAATTGATCAACCACAATAGAATCTGGATTTTCCTCATTGGACACCGTAGTCTGCTCTCGAAAGAACAACATCAAAAGGATTTTAAAGAAATAGGTAACTGGAGTGAGATAATTATCAGCAAAAATCACAACCAAGTGGTCAAACAGGGAGAAACTCAGAAGCTAGTTTAGGATGTCAATTTTGGTTAAAAAATTGAAGATTACGCGAACATGGGTAGTCTCACCTAAATATTACCAGGTCCAACAAGCTCAACGGCACTCCGTCCTTCGTCCTCACCTCTCCTCACTACAAACATTAGGGTGAAGCATCGTACCACCAAAGCTACTACCGCCTGGGTAATAGATTTAATCCTACTACTTGTGACTAGAGATTGGTTTAGTCGTAGATCTGCATCCGGCAATCGATCAACAACAACAAAAACTGCTTCTTGTTGAGGAGCAGTATCCTGCCATCAAAAGAAAAACAGCCAACGCGTCAAAAACCAAAAATATTGAAAAACTAGGAAATGATAATTTTATTCTGTTACCTGGATCTCCACAACTACCAGAGTCCTCTCCTTTAAGTGCACCGGTGGATTTTCTTTTCTTGTTTTCCTTCGCATCTTAACAAAGGAGTGTGCAATATAGAAAACGGCAGTGGTCACTTGGGACATGGTCGCTACTTGATAGGTTTCAGAGTGAAGGTGCCCTGGCGCACATCTTTGATAGGACGTGGTCGCTACTTGATAGGTTTCAGAGTGAAGGTGCCCTGGCGCACATCTTTGATAGGTTTCAGATTGAAGGTGCCTTTGTAGTGAGTCTTGTGTGAAAGCCCTTGCCCACATCTTTGATAGGTTTCAGAGTGAAGGAGCAGGCACCTTGACCCTGTCAAAGATGTCGTCAAGGGCCAACACACGAGAGTCACTATCAAGGTTCTTTGATTCTAAAACCTATGTTTCAAAGATGTGGGCCTTGATACACGGGAGTTACCATCAAGGTTCTTTGCGTGATGTGGGTAAGGGTCTAAAATCTTTAAAAAAAGAAGTGGGCAAACACACAAGAGTTGCTATCGAGACATTTTGACTCTGAAACCTATCAAAGATGTGGGCAAGGGGTTTGATAGACGAAAATCACTATCCAGACACCTTGACTCTGAAACCTATCAAAGATGTGGGCAAGGGGCTTGACAGACGAAAGTCACTATCCAGCCTAGTTACCAGAAATGCGACGGGAAAGCCCCGTTTTGCGTTTCGACGGCAGAAACGGGTTTCCCGTCTGAAACAACCGTTTCTAAGCCATCTGACCGTTCCAGTCGGCTATGAAGGAGTTTGTAGCAAAAATATCTGCCAGTTTTTTGTGCTTGCCACTGTCTGCTATGTCCTTTTAGGCTATTAACTCACCACTTACACGAGTTAACCAGCAGTTTGTCATGCATATAGATTTAATATATTTTTAAGTAGCAGATGATGTGTTGATTTTCAACTAAACTAAGCAAACAAACACTGTAGATTTTTACAGCAACCCTTCTTTGGTAGATTATGCAGAGCATTGGACAGACAGATGAGGTCCTCGCCCTAGGGTATTTTAGAGATTTATGAGTTTATTTCTATAAAGTATTTAATATCTACTTAGCATTTGTTTGTATCTTGAATTTTTTAATTTTTATTTCTTTTTATATTTTGATTTTATAAAAGAATTATATATATAGTACCATTTCTTATGCGCAACCTTTCTAAATTCCGTTTTTCGTTGCATTACCGTTGTCGTCACATTTCACGTTTCTCGTTTCTGGTAACATAGCTATCCAGACACCTTGACTCTGAAACCTATCAAAGATGTGGGAAGGGGCTTGACAGACGAAAGTCACTATCCAGACACCTTGACACTGAACCCTATAAAAGATATGCGCCAAGACACCTTGACTCTGGAGCGATCACCTCTTTGGTAGGCAGTTTCCTGGGCGAGCACGTCCCAAGTGACCATTCCTGTTTTTCCATATTACACACACTTTTGTTAACTATTACGCGTTAACAATGTGACGTATATTCAGTTTGTATTTTTTTTTTCTTTTGTTATAGTTTATTTTCAATTAGTATATAAATAAAGATCTCTATAAACAGCAGTCAAACAGCATACGGTTTTGAAATAGCATTTTGATAACATATATCAAGCAGTATACAATTTTAATAACAGCAGTCAAACAGCATACAATTTCAACATCATTTTCAGCATTCTGTTACTATCACGCAGCTTCCTGGGCGCGCACATCCCAAGTGACCATTGTCGTTTTTATATTACGTACACGCGTTTCTTTAATTTTCCTCCTCCACAATGTGACGTAAAAGGCCAGCACATCCCAAGGCGCGCACATCTTTCTATGTTAAAGTTTGTCGTCACGATTGTCGTCACGATTGTCGTCACGATTGTCTTTCATTGTCGTCACGATTGTTTAGATACGAGTGTGGATATGCCGTTCTTTCTATGTTAAAGTTTGTTTTAAATTAATATATGGGGAAGATGTTTATAAAGTAGTATTTGTATCAAAAGAGGTGCAATGGTTATTCACATATATTAGAATTATAAAAAAGAGTTATAACAATTTATAGTATGATATACTAATCCTATTCTTAATACTATCATTAATTTAAATCTTGGGAACACCAACTCTAAGTCTAATTGAATTGTAATGTTAACTCTAATCTTAATTCAATTATAACCCGAATCCCTAGCTTTATCATAATCGTGTACTTGAATCTTAATGCTAACTGTAACTCTAATTGAACTCTAATACTAACCTTAACACTAACCCTAACTATAAATAAAATATCACATATATAATTTAATTTTGATACATATATTGTTTATTATTTACATTAGATTGAGGGTCAAAATTTAATTCATGAAAGATGATGTTTTACATATCGTAATAAAATAATTTTATACATTTTCTAATCATTATTTATTACAAATTATTTTATTAATCATCAATCAACTATATATAGATGTAAATGCTAATATTTAACTTATTAATATCGTAGATGTCACAAAATATTTTTAAGAGTTTGGATTATTATATTTATATCTTATTACACAATCAATAACTATTTTGAATGACCTCTACACTTTTATTGCTACTTATTATCAAACTTGATTGTAAGGCCTATAGATTTATTTTGAATATTTTATTTTTAGTATTTTTTGGATCTACTTAATGCAAAAAACATTTTGTTGTTTGAGGCCAACTTACCCATTGGGGTGTTATGCTTTAGGTCTACTGGAAGAAAATAGCATTCTATTGGTTTGGACCAACTTACCTATTGGAGTGCATTGGATTACTCAAAGAGTGCAACCGATACAACAAGGATGAAACATGGGGTTAATGATTTCATTAATGTTAATGATATTTACTTTAAAGTGATCAATTTCAGATGCATGGAAGAAATATGGTATAGATACTTATTCTTTCAAAAATGAATCATTGCGAAATAGTAAATATATTAGAAAAGTCTTGCACATTTCAAAAATTAAAATCCAAATACTTTGAAAGATAGCAATGGTGTTAACCTGATTTATCAGTCCTCATACTAAACGTCATTTCTTTCCTTTGATTTTTGCCATCTTTATTTTGAGTAATATTCTTGGATCCTTCATCACATGCCTATCATCATTAAGAGAAAACAAAGTTTGATTAAAATAAAAGTTAGCCCCTACAGACCCTTGATTTCACATTTGGAGATTGTAGTGAATATGAACTCATGTTGTGAACTATGGCATGAATGAAATAGTGGCCCTTTCTCATTACAGATTAAATTGGCACAACAACATGATTTTTTTAATTTTTGCATTTGTAATTCCTATTCTTGCACATTTGTTGTTGGATCAAAATTCCTTTTGATATATCATAGATGTTCTATATTTTCTAGTTTATTTTGTGTTCTATAATAACTACATGAATGTGTTCTTTGCAATTAATGAAGCTTTAGGGACATCTAGTTACTTAACTTTTGAGAGATTTCAATAATTTTGCCCCAATTATAAGAAAACAATATTTCCAAAAACTAGGTCTTGGGTGGCATTAACATGCCATCTGTTTTATTAGTGTAAAAAAAGTTTTACAGGGACCCAAAACCCATACAAAAAGGAGCAGTTAATAAAGACAAACAAGTAGAAAAGCCACAATAGGCTAGTAGCAACAAAACAACTAGAAAACAGGTCTAAAATCTAGAGATTAAACAATTTTATTCAAGATTTGAACATTCTTGATATCTTTCTCAATAAAAACCTTATTGATATAAACCTTATTGATATCAACTTATTCCTCCATATTAGTGGATTTAACTTGCTTACCTTTATCCCTTCTTTGAGTGTGAGTTGAAGGTTCTTGAGTAGTTTGGGTCTTGCCTTCCTATAAGAGCTCCTTTAAATTGCCTTTACCACAAATCGAGATTGAGCGGGAGGCATGAGTCGTCGAAATGGAAGCATTAAGAGATTAAGCCTTTTCATTTAACTTCCATAGGCCATCTATGCTATTGGTTAAGGTAGTTCTTCTTATAGCAATTACCTCTATTAGCTTTTCATTGACTCTATCCATAGCTAGCTCCATGTTCAATAGTTTTTGTTTATGATCATCCTTCTTGGCTTTGACATTTGTCACCAGTTTTTGACTAATCTCAAGTGGGTTGTACATGTTGTCTAAAGAAGGGGAGGAATTCTAATCCCCAATATGTTGATTGATCCTTATTTTCAAACTAGAGATCTCTTTGACCGCCCAGTTGAAAAAACTAGTTTGGCCTTCCATAGCCGCTTTCACCACAACTTCACTAGCCCCAAAATCCACCATGGAGGAGCCCATATCTTTACCAACAAGATTCACCTTATCCCGCTCGATTGGAATATTAATGTGAAAATCTAGACTCCCCAATTATCCTAGTGGAAATTGGACCAATTAGTTTGACTTTCACACCAGACACATACCCCAACTCAAAAATCATATTATTTCCTTCCAAAGTTGAAGACCTTGGGGGTTTACCCTTTTTAGCAGAGCCCAGGTTGTAGGAATTAGGAACAAACTCATCCAAGAGGGGATAATCAAAATCATCCTTATCAGACATATCCTTTTAGGGACAAAAACCCTTTCTCTTAGAATAAGATTTCTTTTTGTAGGTTCCTTGGTGGAGGGCATCTTAATTAGAGGTTTCAGACTCTGATGACTCATATGTGTAGTGCCAATGAACATTTTGGGCATACTAAATATTTATCTTTCTAGAGGTTGAGAGATGACACTTAATCTAAAACAAAATTGGCATGTTTATGTTGGGAAAATGGTGTCTCAACCTTGCATTTACATAAGGTTACTATTTATAGTAATTTTTCATTTGGGCATGAAATGGTACAAAATTCTCCCTGAAGCTTCTTCCTGGCTAGATAAGCATTTCAATAATGTTATGTTGCAAGATCATAGCTAGTTTTGAAGATATTAAATTTTCCATTTTGGATGGGTCCAATCAAAAGTTTAAATTTAATTTTGAGGACTTTAAAGGCCCCAAAATGCCCTAAAAAGTGGGTGTAAATGGCATAGTGGTTTACGACGCAATAGACCACTTTGCGAGCTTTCTGGTGCTTCAAACGGTTCATCAATAGGACACACGGTTCTCAATTTGTCATGAAATAAAATTTTACTAAATTTACATTGTTTTCCAATAGAGCTACCAACAATGTGTATGGTAAAGCATGTCTTCGAATTAGGAGGGAAAAATCATAGGATTTAAACCATCATTAAAACCAAATTAAATTGATCCTTACCTAAAAGCTATAAATAAGACACACACATGCACATTTTACAAGATTCACTATGAGGGGTTATGCATAAAAAAATAACTGCATCCCTATGCTTTTGCCTTAGATACATGCATTGAATTGTTTATAGTTAAACCTTGCAAATAAGAGTTTTACATATGAATAAAAGAAACTACCAATTTAAATAAACAAATGACATCTTAAAGATGGCTTAAACAAAGACTATCTATTTCAAGCAAGGATTAAAATGAAGAACAACATGTGATTTTGAGAATTGTACAAGTAAAGTATCTATAAAGCCACAAACTAGGCAATGTTACTATAAATAGAAAGATTGATATTGCAATGTACATTAAATTAGATTCATGAAATTATAAACACAAATTCAATTATATCTTCGAGTTGAAAATGGTATAAGAATATCAATGTAGCATAAATTTCCATTTTCAGTGTCGTGTGACCCTAAGCATTTATTTATAAATTACATTGAACATGAATTTAAAAAATTGATATAATAACTAAATATCCCAAAGACAAAATTCTAAAACAAACCCTCCATAAGCTTTGGAAAAACATGAAGGAGAGAAAATCTAACTTCAAACAACTAATAAAAAATTAATCAGAATAACTTAAATATATATGTCATCATCGATGGCCTATACATAAAACATTGAAAATAGTCATCACTAGAACTCTTCACTACTAAAAAAAAATAGCTTAAAGCTTTCAGAGCATTAGTTGAGAAGGAAAGCGGTAAAAGGATCAAGTGCCTGAGAACTGATCAAGGAGGAGAATTCACTTTCAATGAATTCAACAAGTATTGTGAAGAATTTGGCATCAAGAGACAATTGTCTGCCCCTTGGACTCCACAGCATAATGTCCTAGTAGAGAGGAATAACTGGACTGTGGTTGAAGCAGCTAGAACCATGTTGGTTCAAGGAAAGCTAGCTCACACCTTTTGGAGAGAAGCGGTGAGCACTACAGTCTACACAATGAACTGGGTACTCATCAAGAAAGGTAAGGACAAAACTCCTTATGAGTATTGGACCGGTAAGACACTCGTGGTTAGCTACTTTAGGGTATTTGGTAGCAAATGTTACATCAAGAGGAGTGAACATCAAGGCAAATTTGAAGCTAAATGCGATGAAGGAATATTCCTAGGATATTCCACCAAGAGTAAAGCTCTCAAGTGTTACAACAATAGGACTTAGAGAATTATGGAAAGTATCAATGTAAGAGTTGATGAATCCTCTGAGAAAACTGAGGAAACCGGCAGTGAGCAAGCTGTAAATGAACTGGTTGCAACCTTTTGGGAACCGGTTGTCAGTCAACCAAGTACCAATAACACTATTCCTGAACCGGTGAATGGTGATACTGGTGAAGATGAGGATGAAGAGGAAAAGCAAGAAGAACCAGTCAAGACCATTACTTGTTATGTCAAGTTGAATCATGATCCTAAGCATATCATAGGAGATAAGGATGCAAGAATCCTTACAAGAAGAAAGATCAGAGAAAACTCATGTATGATCTCTGTATTTGAGCTTAAATCATTCAAAGAGGCTCATAAAGATGAAGACTGGATCAAAGCTATGGAAGAGGAACTTGACCAAATAGAGAAAAATGGTACATGGTCCTTGGTACCCAGAGCAGAGCATAAAAATGTCATTGGCACCAAATGGGTGTTCAGAAACAAGTTGAATGATGATGGCATAGTGACTAGGAACAAAGCTAGATTGGTGTGCAAAGGATATGCTCAAGAAGGAGAAGACTATGGAGAAACCTTTGCTCCTGTAGCCAGATTGGAAGGAGTTCGTATGCTTCTTGCATATGTAGCTTTTAAAAGCTTCAAAGTATATCAAATGGATGTAAAATCTACATTCCTAAATGGTGTACTTGAAGAGGAGGTGTATATTGAGCAACCAAACGGGTTTTCCCTATCTGAAGATAGTGACATAGTATGTAGGCTACATAAAGCCTTATATGGTCTAAAGCAAGCACCTAGGGCATGGTATGAGCACCTACATTCCCATCTTGTGAAGATTGGATTTGAGAGAACAAGTGAAGATAGCAATATCTAGTTGAAGTTTGAAGGAGATCAGATCCTAATCTGTGAGTTATTTGTTGATGACATTATCTTTGGTGGTGATGACAAGATGTGTCATGAGTTTGCTGATGAGATGAAGGAAGAGTTTGAGATGTCACTCATAGAGGAGATTAAGTTCTTCATTGGACTACAGATTCAACAGATGAAGGATGAAATCTTTATCACTCAGTCCAAATATGTCAAAGAGGTGTTGAAGACCTTTGGCATGGAAGATAGAAAACCGGTTGGTACACCGATGGTGATCGGTTGTAAACTATCCAAAGAGGATGACTCTGCATTGGTTGATGAGAAGGAATACCGATCAATGATTGGTAAGTTGCATTATGTAGTGCATAGCAGACTGTATATTGCACATGCAATTGGCATTACAGCAAGGTTCCAGAAAAGTCCAAGAGAATCCCACTTGGTTGTAGTCAAGCAGATTCTTAGGTATCTGAAGGGGACTGCTGACTATGGATTGTGGTATCCATATAGCAAGGACTTCAACTTGAAAGTGTTCATAAATGTTGATTGGGTTGGTAATGTAGATGACCGGAAGAGCACAACCGGTGGTGCATTCTTCCTTGGTGGTAGACTGGTCTCATGGATGAGTAAAAAGTAGAGTTGTATCTCTCAGTCTCCAGCAGAAGTAGAGTATATTGCAACTTTCATGAACAACACTCAGACAATTTGGATGAAGCATGTACTGAAAGGCTTCAAAATCCCTGTACTTGAACCAATAAGTATATTCTATGATAACACAAGTGCTATCAATATTTCAAAGAATCCGGTTTTACATTCTAGAACCAAGCACTTTGAGCTTAAGTATCATTTCTTAAGGGAAAAGGTTCAGAACAAAGAGATTGCACTAGAGCATCTGTCCAGTAAGGAGCAGTTAGTAAACATATTCACCAAGCCTCTTCCAAAGACTACATTTACACACTTAAGAGGTGAATTAGGGGTACTGCACCTTCAAAATGTGAACTAAAGGTATATTCTCCACATCAGTCATGTATTGCATAGTCAAATCTTTCTTCAGGATTGATGTGTTGAAGGATGGTACTCCTCAGGAGGAGCAGCATAATGGAACCGGGAAGCTTGTTCCTCCACTTTGGCATTGTTGTCAAAGGGGGAGAAGATGTAAAGTGGAGAAGATATCTGCAAAAATTTAGAAGATGTGAAGCGGAGAGATATCTTTGTATATTGCCATCAATGCCAAAGGGGGAGATTGTTGGCATTATGTGAACCGGTATGTGGACATAATGACATTGTATGTTGTCATTGATGTCAATATGTTGAAGAGGTATGAATTGACATTTGTGCCAAAGTGAAGCGGTGTGCTTGTTCAAGAGGTATGAACCGGCATTTGTGCCAAAGTGAAGTGGTGTGCTTGTTCAAGGTGAACCGGCATATGCTTATGGGAACCGACACATCAAAGTGTTGTATGACTACCCGTTGGTAGTCTCAACTTCAGGGTTTCTGGTTGAAGTGCTTCAAGCCTATATGGCTCAACTGGTAATCTTTGTGTAATGAGTAAGCAGTATAACAAAGAACAGATCATGTTGCCACGTCAGCCTTGTGCGCGTGAAGGATATTGCATGAAGAAGACTATCCCTATCTACCTTGGGAATGTGCAAAGTTTGTAAACGGTGAAAATGCATGATGGATTATCAACAGCCATGAAATTGGTGGATAAAGAACAATGGAGAATGTCTTGAGATTTATTCAAGATCTACTGCATTTAATACAGCATGATCAACGGTTAGGATTGAACTATTTGAATTCCTTAACCTAATAGGTCTAGGGTTTACAGTTTATGCTACTAGCCTGTCTATTGTCCTATAAGGTTGATGTTGTGATTCTTTCAGAGGTTGTTGGCAAAAGCTGTGTGTGAGTATCCAAGAGAAGGGATACGAGATCCTTGCCAAACTAGAGGAGAGAAGTGATACCTACAGAGTGTAAGTGCAAAAGGTGAAGAGGATCTTAAGCGGATCTGCATTGGCATTGAGTGTTGTTACCAGATCATTGTAATACCTGTTGATCTCTAACCACCTCAACAGTTGGAAAATCCCCTAATAGGGTAGCCTTAACTGGCTTGCTATAAATCCCTTAACAGGGTAACTCAAAGTTATTGAGATCTAGAAAGCTAGAGAGCTCTAGAAATCCTTTAGCTATTGATTTCTTGAAATCCTCTAACAAGGTACCCTTAACAAGGTTTAACCCTTAACCGGGTGATCTCTAATAGGATCGGTTCCTATCAGAACCTTTTGCAATGTCTTTAACCGGACAAGGCTTCTAACAGAGCGGACTTCCAAAGAGTTCAACAACAAGCTTGTGGGTATTCATCCCCACCGTGGTTTTTCCTAGTTGGGTTTCCACGTGAAAAATATGTGTGTCATATGTGATGCTTTTATCTTGTGATGCTTTGTTATTGCCTGTTAAGCATATGATGGTTCTATGTTTTATGCCTGTCAATAAAACATGTTGAACTAGCTATTGTGAAGATATGATGATAGATTACCTATTCATGCATAAGGGTGAAATGGTAGTGTAGTTTTGAGTTGAGTGGAAAACTCAGTGAGTAATTGGTTTATGATTGTTTTAGTTGTTCTAAGTTTTACCGGTTGCACTCTGTTTCAAATCGGTGTCACTGTTTGCCAGTCATTTGGAGTAATTGCTAATGAACCAATTTAGGTTTGTATTTTGTCTGTACTGATTCACCCCCCCCTCTTAGTACTGGTTTGGTACTATTCATTCATCATTGAGTTATCAATAGTAACTTTTTCAATATTTATATGTACGTCTTCAAGAATTTAACTACATAATTATCAAGAGTGCATTTTTGGATTCTATTGTGTGTAAAATTTTTGCATCAACATTTTGGATCACACTCTGTGATCCATCATTAGGATGAAGAGAGTAAATAAAACTTACACGCAATTGAATCTAGAAATGCACTCTTGCTAATTATATGATGGATTGTGGAAATCTCTTAGAATTGATTTAACTGCATGTCACCAAAATTAGGAAAACCCAATAGAAACTAGCAAAAAGTGTAATTTCCTAATCAACCTCACCAACAAAAGTGAAGAGAATATAATGTCAATAAAAAACACATCCAAATAAAAAAATATTTACTAAAAAAACAAAAAAACAAAACTAAACATATAATTGAAAAATATTATTTTATACTATTTAAATAGTAGTTATGTTTTAAAATATCTTCAAACATGTGCCAGCAAAACTATTAAATGTCCTGAATTATTTATTACTTCTCAACATTAAAAAAAAATATAATAAAGAGGACATATATATATTGAAAGAGGGAGGAAACAAGAGTTGTGATACAACTAGAGTCCCTGCCTTTTATAAAAAATAGAAGATTTGTTCTATGTTTAAAATATTTGAGTATAGAGAAATACCCGATTGCAATGTAGGGAAAAAGTCATTTTGTGGATTGGAAGTTGAATAAAATCTAACCTTACTTTAATAATGCAACTACTTATTGATTAGACTTTATAGGTTTTGGGGTAGAACGCTCTCTGATGACTAGTTAGTACTCATCAACTTTGATACACTAAAGATAAAAGACATGCCATTATTTTCTCTCTCGCTATTTTTTGACACTATTTTTTGGTCACATAATGCTAGTAGCATACCCTTCATAGAGTTTTTCACTTATCTAGGTTTTCCCCAATTGAAATTATGTACCGCGAGTTTTGTATTTTGGATGATATGTGTTATCTGGTAACTCAAATATTTATTTCATTGTATGTTAATTAGCCTTTACAATGGTGTAACCGTGTACAATATATTTTTGATGTATAAATCCAATGATTATGAATCATTTTTCCTAAAGAAGGAAAAATTTAACTATGAGATTTCGGGTAGATCCCTCTTCAAAGACTAGAAATTCCTCATTAACTTTGATACACTAAAGATCAATGGCACATTTTTGTTTTCTCATGAACACCATGTACTGAAATGTTATAATTGAGGATGCAGTTACATATACCTTCTTCATAATGTTACAAATTTATTGAAAAATAAAGGTGAAATTTCATTTAGTCACATGCACAACACCTAGTTGTAGACATGATAGAAAATAATTTGTGTTGCAATTCACTTGTTCACACAAAAATACAAAGATGCAAAAGGTAAGCATACCTAAGTTGTTTGTCTCCTAATTTGCAAAAATAATATTGGTTCAAAATTAGTTGATCCCTACTTATATGATAAGGTATTTTCGTGTTCTTGTAACATAGACAACCTATTATCTTATTTACCTATATGTCTTGTTAACTTTGTGCTAGATAGAAACCAATGAAAGTATCCTAACAAAATTTTAAGAGTAAAACTAGAAATAAATAGTGGGACCATGAAATACTTTTCATCATCTTGTAGTTGGATTTTTAGGCATATGATACTATAGTGTTCTTATGAGGCCACTATCTAGAAAACAACCAATTGGGAAGGGATGGAAGTTAGATTTTTAATTAATTATACATATATTATATTTAAAGTTTAGTATTATTGTTATAATATTAAATATTATATTATATATTCAATATTTTTTATATTTATATCTAATTGAACCCTAATCTAAAATAGACTCTAATTCAACCATAATAATTACTCTACTCAATTATTTTTTATATAACCTTGACCCTAACTTAATTTGGATCCTAAACGTATATTAATTAAACCATAACACTTACATAAGATTAATTGTAATTGTAAAAGAAGTAATTATCTAATTACTTTAGGACTTAATTTAAAATAATTTTTCTAAAGAAGACATCAATTTGATTCTTTTATAATAAAAATTATCAAGTAACACTTATACTCACTTTTATGATCTAGTAAATCAATTTTTTATTATATTTTGAATTATTAAATAATTTTGTTTTCTTTGAATTTCAATAACTCTAACCTTAAAATTAACATTTATATGATAATCATATTAGGGTTAGGATAAACAATAACAACTACTTTGTAATCTCTCATCAACATTTTGTGCTTCTGAAATAATCTTATACCCAAGTTCCCTCTGCAACTCTCCTGCCTGCCACGCATTTGAATCTAAGTTCCTGGATGATCGACCCCTCTAAAGAGGGCCCCCCTCCCTACACCAGGACCTAATATCCGATTCCACGGTCAAAGTGCATGGTGTAGTGCTGGCTGTCGGGTCCCCACAGTCTTCAAGTCATACAGAAGAAAACGCCAGTCTTCACACCCCTTCCACTTCACCAGTTCTGACTGATGCTGGCCTGAATGGGGAAGAAAGGAATATACCACATCCTGGACCGAAAATTTTTGCCGAACAGGCAGATGTGGATCATGTGAAGGAGAATCCCAAGTCTAGCTGGAAGAGCACCCTCCTTGGGTCCACAAATTTGAGCCCTAAAGCTGTTGTGGCCACCTTCTCCCAAATGGAAGACGGAATGGAGATAAAACTCCTGAACAACCTAATGGACAGAATCATCTCTTGCCTTCACCTGGCAATAGTGGTCGATTCTTCTCCTTTTGACCATCTATTGACATGGTCAGGCAATTGGCAAAATCTTGTTGGAAGATTAAAGGAAGCTTGGAGGTATCAACAATGCTAGGGGGACTCTTTCTATTCAAGTTCAATACTAAGGAGGATCTGATCTATGTCCTGTCAGGTTCTTAGGTGTATGGTAAGAATTTCCTAACCATGGCTAAATGGAATCCTAGCTTTGACCCCTCCACAAAACTAAACCGCATGGCTCCAGCTTGGGTAAGGCTCCTTGGGCTCTCTCTGGAGTTCTGGGACGAACAAATCTTTCGCTAGATAGAAAACTGGTTTGGGAGTTTTGTCTTAGCTAACTTGGTCACTCTCAATAAATCCAGGTTGGTGTACGCTCGCTTTTGTGTTAATGTTACTATTAACAAGGCTCTCCCAAACTTTATCTCCCTAAAATCAAAATGGGGAAAATGGTCCCAGGCTATTGTGTATGAAAATACCACCCTGTTTTGCCAGAAATGCAATAATCAGGGTCATTCCTATACTGAATGTAAAGCCTCCATGGTTGCGGAACCCAAACTCAAAAATAAATCCATTTGGGCCAAGCCCATCAACCTTGGTGACCCATCATCCTCGACTCCTCTAGAGCTGACTACTGTGAATGAAATATCTGATGATTACCCCCACACGGACAAGATCCTAGAGATTTTAAAATCCCCAATGGACCCAGTCAAAAATGCCAATCCAAGCATCCCCCTAGAAGAGGGGGAGATCCCACAGGTGATAGCTCTTAACCTATCCCCAAACTCCCTTCCACCTGCTTCCCTCACTCCCCCAGTCCTTCATGCCCCTAGCCCGGTTTTGGCTAAGCCTCTTATGGTTGAGGCTATTTTGCCCACCTCATTACCCCCTCTCTCCCCTGCAATGGGGGTTAGAGATCCTCACCCTGGAAAATCCCTAACAACTCTACTGAAAGTGTCCCCCCGGGATCTCCTCGGATGGATAATGAAGAATGGATAACCCAGAAGAAGAAATTCAAGGCCAAGAAAGCGAATGTGGGGGGAACTAAAAATAAAGTTAGAAGACCCTCTGAAAGAGTCCTGAGACACAAGGTTATGGCCAAGGACATTGCAAAGGGTAGACAACTCACCCTAGATGGACTCAACAAAAGTAAGAAATGAAGTTCTTCTCTTGGAACATAAGGGGTCTAAACAACCCCCAGAAGCTGTTCGCCATAAAACAACTCATTTTGGTGATGAAAATTGACATTTGCCTTCTTCAGGAAGTCAAAATGCCCTTCCAAACATTTGCTTCGGTTGCTAGTAAACTTTGGCCTAGAGCAGACTATCTGTATGTGGATGCATTGGGTGCTTTTGGGGGTATTTCTACCCTCTAGGATCCCATTAAAATGAAAGGTAAGCTTTTCACTAGCTCCCAAAATTTACTAGTGGTTTCTCTTCATTACGGTGAACAATGCTGGCAGATGTTCAATATCTATGCTCCCAACTCTAGGTCAGGGAAACGGCTTCTGTGGGAGGAAATTTCTAATCTCATTGTGGCTAATCAGAAGGCTTAGTTTATGCTTGCAAGAGATTTAGTTCCCCCTCTACCCCTCTGAGAAGTGTGGAGGCCTTGAGGATTTCTTTGACAGCATGGGCGAACTGGCCAGCTTCATCAATGCTTCTAACCTTATGGATATTGACCTACAGGGTGCTCCCTTCACTTGGTCCAACAATAGGAAAGACAAACATCTTATTCAAGTTAGACTGGATAGATTCTTGATTTCCACCAATTGGGACATCAGACATAGCTCCTACCTGAAAACCCTACCAAGGACTGCGTCTGACCACAACCCCCTTCTTCTCCAATAGAAAGACAAACCCTACCAGCCCCCCCCCTTTCGCTATGAGATAATGTGGGCCTCTCATCCCAATTTCAGGGAGCTGGTTAGACTTTGGTGGACCACCCCAATCTAAGGGACTGCTATGTTCAGAATTATGGAGAAATTAAAGCTAATTACTAAGGAAGTCAAAGGTTGGAATAGGACCACCTTTGGAGACATCTTCAAAAGAAAGAAGGACCTGGGGTCTAGACTGGAACAACTTCAAAATATCATGGCTACCGGTAACCCCTCGGACCCCATTTTGAAGGAGGAAGAAGACTGCCGCAAGAGCTAGAAAGATTCCCTCTCCAAGGAAGAAGTATACTGGAAGCAAAGATCCAGAATCCAATGGTTGAAGGAAGGGGACAAAAATTCTGCATTCTTCCACAGATTAGCTTGTATCTACAGGAGAAGGAACTATATCAAAATTATTAAGGATGAAACTAGCTAGGAGATCATTGAAGACTCCCTACTTGGGTAGAGTGCGGTGGAATTTTTCACTAGACTATATGCAGATAATGGTGGAAGTGATACTGCGCTCTAGGACTGCCTTGTTAGTAAGCTTCTGATGGTCATCAATGAGGATGACAACCGACAACTTTTGGCCCCCATCTTTTCTGATGAAGTCCATCGAGATTTCTTTGCTATGGGGGCCTACAAGACTCTAGCCCTAGATGGCTTCCCCCTGACTTTCTTCTTGGATTATTGGGACATTGTTAGCTACGATGTCACCAAAGTTGTTCAAGATTTCTTTAAGACGGGGAGATTGCTGAAAAAGATCAACAACACTTTCATTGTCCTCATCCCTAAGACCATTACACCCAGCTGCTTGAAGGAGTATCATCCCATAAGCCTCTGTGATACCATTTATAAGATACTCTTCAAGGTCCTTGTGAATGGGGTTAAGCCCTTCTTGGAAAAATTTATCAGCTCGTCCTAGAAGGGCTTTGTCTTGGGACACCAAATTTTGGATGTTGCCATTGCCACTCATGAGATAATCCACTCCATGGATAGGAGAAAAATACTATATATGGCCTTTAAACATGATATATCTAAAGCTTATGACAAGGTTAATTAGGATTTTGTTTTCAAAGTGCTTCTAAAACTGGGATTTAACCAAAAAATGGTGAGTATGATTCGGGAATGTGTTACCATGGTTCAGTTCTTGGTTTTGATTAATGGGACTCCTAGGGGCTATTTCAAAGCTGGAAAAGGTATCCAGTAGGGCGACCCTCTGTCCCCTTATCTGTTTATCATGATAGCTGAAGTCTTAAGCAGAAATGTGACCCATCTGGTCACCAATGGTAAGCTCCAAGGGTTCAAAGTGGCCTCCAGGCTCCCCCCCTCTAATATTCAACATTTTGTGGATGACACTTTCCTATTTGGTAACTCTTCTGCCATGGAGGCTAAAGGGTGGAAGATCTTACTTGCCGACTATGCCAAGGCTTTAGGACAATGCACCAACTATGAGAAGAGTAATCTCTTCTTCTTAGACACTCCAAATGACCTCCAACTTGGAATTCTCTCTATCCTCAAATGCAAGCTAGCAACTCTTCTAGGGACCTACTTGGGCCTCCCCCTCATGGTCAAGGAAGTCACCCCCACCTTCTGGAACTCTATTTTGGAATGAATGCAGAAAAAACTTGCGGGATAGAAAGGGAAATTCCTGAGTAGTGCAGGGAAGCTCCAGCTTCTTGTAGCCTCCCTATAGGGAATTTTGGTGTATTTCCTTTCCATTTTAAAATATCAAGGACCATGGGGGAAAAACTTGAGAAAATCCAAAAAACCTTCTTATGGATTGGCCTAGAAGAGAAAAAATGCCTTGCGCTGGTCAATTGGGATATCATGTGCTAACCCAAATCAATGGGAGGTTTGGGTATAAGAAAGATTAATGCCCTCAATAAGGCGCTAATTGCCAAGATTGGGTGGACTTTGGCTAAAGGTGAGGCGGACTGATGCAACATCATCAAAGCTAAGTACTTGGACTAGGAGCATTTCTATTATAATTTGAGTACAACCAACCTTCCCCAAGGATCCAAGATGTGGAATAACATCCTGAAGAGCAGAGTAATAATTAGAGAAGGTCTGAAATGGTAGCTGGGAGATGCTAGAAAGGTGAGATTTTGGGAAGACTTTTGGAAGGAGGACAGGCCTTTGGTCAACACTTGCTTCTGTCAAATTATGAACCACCGTAAAGGTATCTTGGGGGATTATATTGTGGATTATTTGGTACCAAGAGGTTTTTACTGGAAGGACATTGTTCACATCTTCAGTAGCAGACCTAACCTGGTCCCCCTTGCTTAGGAGCTGCAACACATATTGGCGGAAACTAGAATCCCCTGGCCCCGAATGAAGAAAGCTTCATTTGGAAAGACACCCAATCGGGCTCATTCTAGGTCAAATTTGCTTACAATCAGCACCTTAAACCCCTTGTGGATGCTCAATGCTAGAAGAAAGCTTGGAACCCTCAGCTAATCCCTAAAATCAATTTCTTTTGGTGGTCCCTCATGCATGGTAAAACCCTCACGCTTGATAACTTGAAGAAGAGGGGATTCCATCTCCCCAACAGATGTAGTCTATGTAAAGCTAATGAGGAATCTATTGACCATATTTTTGTCCTCTATCCCTTTGCTGCTCATCTTTGGTCCATCACTCTTTAGAAATGCAGTCTCTACTAGGTCTTCCAGAAGGATATAATTTTTTTTGCTTTTGATTTGATCCCCCTCCCATCACCCCTCATCATTCATCTATAGAAACAAATACCACCACACATTTGTTGGGCCTTATGGAGAGAAAGAAACAACATAATTTTTAGAGACACCGAGACCCCCCCGGACACTGTGGCACACTTTTGCTTTAAGATGATCTCTGAAAACTTAAAAGTTACAAAATGGAAAAGTCCCCCTTATCCTCCCAATGAGGTTGAGAAAAAAATTGTTGATTGTTGGAAGCTCCCCCTAGTTTTGATAGTTTCAACAATAGTACCAAGAATAAAAGATGGATGACCAGATGGTCAAACCCCAAGTTACACTGATTTAAATTGAATTTTGATGGTTTAGCTCAAAGCAATTGTCAGGTGGGGGGTGGAGTCATCCGAGACCATTTGGGGAACACGGTGAGGGATATTAGGTGCCTCTTGGTCAAGATGGAGGACTTCACCATCTGCCACATCTTCAGAGAAGGAAACAAAGCTGTTGATTCCATGGAGGTTGTAGGAAGGCTGCAGAATGGCTTACCATGTTGGAGGGACCCCAGTCTGCTGCTGGTCACCACAAAGGTAATCTTGGAAAAGGAAAAGGCCTTTACCTAGGAAGGGACCGTCTTGTCCGCTCAATGATGAAGGAAACCTTCATTCAAAGTTCAAATTGGCACGAGAATCTCGCCAATTACTATCTTAGATGACCACATATCAAAGGTAGGCTTAGTCACCACTACCACATGGGATGGATTTATGATGAAAGTACAGACATTGGGAATGATTGCTCCCTAATTATTACCTAGATGGAGCCAACTAGTGACGATAAAGGTGGCATTGGTGACTTGTCAACTCACATTGGCTCTAATGAAGGCTTGCATGTTCCAAGTAGATCTTTGGTTTTCAATATCTACTTGATCTTAAGGGATAATAATCGCTCTGATTATTACGACTGTTTATTCCAAGTCTGGCACAATTATTTTAACAATTTTGCCTTAAGCTTGCTTCGGCTCTACATTTTTTTTGTAAGTCATTCTCAATCTGTTAAGCTGGAGGATTCAAGAATGGGGGGAACAGGCTCAGACTGGAACCCAATAAAGTGGATGAGTTCAAAGCTAAACCGACGGCCTGGTTTGTGTGCACTGAAGGCGGTATTGACAAATTCATGAAAGTATGAAGGGAAATGATGAAAGACTATCCAGACAATTTGTGACTTCCTAGGAAGATAGAAGGGTGACCATGGGGGGAATCTCTTTCAAAATCAATGAAGAGGTTATAGCCTAGGCGATAGGCCTTTCTATGGAGGGCAAAAAGTGGAAAAAGCAGAGCCGCATTGTGGATTCTACCAGCCTTAACTAGTTCTTCCACTAGGGCAAAAAACCCTATCAAGAGGGCAGGAGGATTCAACAGGGAGGAGCTCCCTCACCCGTGGGATGAGGTTTGCTATATCGTGATGAAGTATTTTATGCTAGAGGGAAGGTATGGCATTTTCTACTGCTACTATCTCCCATTCCTTAACCATTTGAGGAATAAAGACCTCATTTCCATTCCGTTCTTTTTACTACATTCTATGGATGGTAATATTAAAGATATAGCTGAAGCTAAGGAAAAATGGAAAGACTTCCCCATCCTACATCAGGGCCTTATTCTCTACCTGTATAACTTTCACCTCGTCCTTTGCCTGCCCTATTCCATCTTTGTGCAGAATGTCAGTCCCTCGACCCACTTTCTTTCCATTAATGATTCAAGCCCTTGGTGCCCAGAAATTGGCTCCTCTAGCAAGAAAACCAAGAATCACTCCCCAAAGGAGGTCAAAACTCCCAAAAGAGTCAAAATCCAAGAGATTGACTTTGATTTGGAAATTACTAAAGAAGCCAATACCCCCCGTCATTCTATCAGACTGGCCTCTAAACCCTTAGATAAATCCCTGAGAGACCCCTCCTCCTCGCATGACATGGGCAATTCCATTTCGACTGATAAAATGCCCTTGGCCCAGCATAATCCGAACTCTCATTCTATGAGCTCCACCCGGATTTCAGAAAGCCCCTTATCCTTCAAGAGTCTGGAGCCATCCAATTTCCCCTCCCTGACCTTCAGGATGGAAAAGATGTTGGTCGTTGAAGAGGCCAAAAATGTGAAGGAGGAGGAATCTAACCTGGCAGAGCTTGAGAAAAAGATGGAGGCCCTCTCTGACAATGTGCAGGTGATCACCAGCAGAGAGGTAGTGGAGTCCAAGATGCACAATGTTTCCAAATTTGCTCTGAATGTTATGAGATGCTCGGCTACTACATTGTGCCTAATGCAGGAAAGCATGACCAAAGGGAAAGACAAGGAGGACGACCACTACAAAGGCCTTTTCAAGTTCCTCACTAAGGAATGGGCTAGAAAGTTGCTCCCTATGAAGAGCCAAGGGAAAAAGAAATAAATTTCTACATGTGGAGGAGTTTTTGTCTATTTTGTGTAGTCATTGGACAGATAAACCTAGTTTATGCTTTTGTTTATACTTTTCTATTTATTGCCCTGCGTGGCAAATGACTTATACTCTGAGTAGTATTATTTTATCACTGATAAACTCTCGTAGTATGGTTTTTGTTTTTGATAGAGGCAAAAGGCTGGTACTTTGTTGATTATATGCAGACAATGGTTCTGCCACTGTTCTCATAATTGTTCCTATGGGTCAGCCCCCTCATTTTTGGTTGCTTTTAATATCAAAAACAACTACTTTGTCAATAATTATCAATTTATTCTTTTATTTTTCTTTACATGTGGAGAAACTTGTACAAATACTATAATTTATAACACTGAAAAATTCAGTCAATTATGACATATCTACTACATACTAAAATAAATTTATTAATTATATAATTAATATTTATTATCTATATTTCAAATAAAATATTTAACATATTTATAATAGTAATTCTCATACTAATTCCTTACATTAGAAATTAAAAATAAAAAAATAAAAAAGAATTTATAATTTATTGAAAAGACAAAATATTAAATACATTTTAAAAAATATTATAAATAATATAAATTTAAAATAATTAAAAATAAATTGAATATAAAAAATAATATTAATAATTTTTAAGATAATGATATTAATTGTAAAAATAAATATCACTCAAATTATAATTAAAAATTTAAAACTCATTAAACATAAAATAAATTTAATTAAATTTATTAATTATAATAAAAATATAAATGTTAAAAATAATTTAAAATAATCATATTAATTATTAAATGAAATAAAACTAAAGTAAAAATTTAAAAATTTATATAATTTCTTTAAAAATAATTAAACGTTAAAGAAATTTTAATTTTAATTGTAATGAAAATATAAATATTAGAATGATTTCAACAAAAAATAATCCCCACATTGCTAATGCAACTATGCATTAGGCAACAAATGTTTCTACTCAAGACCAAAAAAAATAAAAAATAAAAAAATTAAAAAATTAAAAAACATTAATTTTCGTGCAAAATAAAAAATATTAAAATCAAACCATAAACATATACAATTTATTTCTTTAATAACACAGTTTCCAAAGACAAAATTAATTGTAAATAGTCTCTTGCCTATAAAGGCAGGGAATAATAATACAATATCTTATATTTATTTGTGTAGAAGCTTTCAACCAAAGAAACACAAGACATGAAATCAGTTCAACTTTCTAAGGGATACCATGAAATCAGGTGACGTGTAAGACAAGTTCTTTATTACTAGCGGGGGCCATGGAGTCTAATCTGCCGCGTGCCCAAAAAGACAATGAATATTAAATGTAATTTACTAAAAAGTCACATGGACTGTTGGGTGTACATCATCTCTCCAGCTTATACTCATATACTTTCCACAAACATGATTACTCCTCCTGTTCCATTAATTAAATAATTAACAGGTTTTCTAAATGATATTTTTAATATTTTAGATGGATAATATAGTTATGTCGTTTAGAGAAACATGATTATATAAAGCTTTCCTCTATTAGTTAAATAACAATATTTGCAACATTCTATTATGATTTGCAAATAATATTTTGTTTCTTATTCCTCCTCACCATTGCCATTTTTTTCTTACAATTGATATTTTATAAAATAAAAAATATATTTTAATAATAGATTATTAAGTGCAATTTACAATATTATTGTCTTGCATTCAAAAATATTTCAAAATATTTTTATAGAAGAATTATGTATATAGACTAGGTGAGTAAGGTTATGTACTACACTTATCTATTTTGTGTTTTAGAGCACGTGATTCCATTAACTAGGGGGAAAGTGGGAAACTGCCTTAGAAGCCACATAGACCAGTTTGATTATGAATCATACGAGGACTTAGAGTCCTTGTACACTTCCTCTTCATTTGACTCCAACACCTTCACATCCTTATGAGTCAGATTAGTAGAGGTTTTTTGTTTCATTTCTCTAATAGGATTAAAGTGGGTAGGGAAAAGCTTAGGTTTAGAAGAGGAGCTAGCAGTGGGGTTGGGTTTTTCCATGGGGGCACCAGAGAGCTCAACTACTATATTTGGGTTTGACAAGGGGCCAAGAGAACTTAATAGTGATCCCCTGGGAGGGATTAAGGCAAGGTGAAAGTTATAGAGTCCAAGAATTAACCCTTGATCGAAGGGAAGGGAACTTTTAGACTTAGCTCTTACAATAGATTGAGATAATGAATAAAAAAGCTAGTAAGAAAAATTCATTTTTATACCTTACATGAGGTAGTTTAACATTTGGGAAAGCTAGGTATGAAATCTTTTCTAACGTCCATCCAAGGTGAAGAATTTCATCAGCAAAAGGGTAGCATCTTTCTCAGTATCAGGTAGCTCTTCTATGTTATACCCACTTTGTAACTGAGAAGCCTCTTCTCTCCACTTGAAAAATAGCTTAAATTCCTCCAAATAAGACTATTTCGACTTCTTGGGGAAATTTATTCCAACTCGTAGAAGCCCAATGATAGCAGCAATCGAATTCAGAGTGACTTTGAAGGCAACCTCTCCAATTTTCACCTCCCTCTTTTTTTAGGTCTGGGCAAAATTCTTGGAGAGCTCTGGGTTGAAACCATGCATGCCTTCAACAGAGTTATACAAGTTTCCTTTAACCTCTTTTTGCAATAGCTTAGGTTTACTTTTGAATTTCCAATCAATATTTTTGGAGTCTTTTTAGACGAGTGTTGAGTTAGTTCCTCTACAAATTCCACTCCTACATACCTCCTCATTTTAGATTGCAAACTATAAAACGTTTGATACGAATAAAAACTTTATTTTTATCACATCTAGATGCAACATGTTTGCATTATGTTTTTAATCCTTTGTAATATGAACACATACCAACATTACAACAACAAAAAACTAGGAACATTGGAAGAAAATTGAATATTTTGGACCATGAACAACTATCCACCATAGCATTCACTTATTATGTAACTTTATTGTCCATTGATGAGGCTTCACTTATAAACGACAAAACATGATCAGTAATAAAAAAGATAGATTTCAAATTCTCTATAAATTCTATCTATAACTAACAAGTCAAGCACAATATACCTTTGATCTTATATTTATTAATTAATAAAAATTAAAAACCTATTATATTCGAATGATCGGATGTGATAGACAATTTGAAGGTTGAATGGGGACGTGACCAATTGTTTCTCCATCGGCTTCAATGAAAAAGTACTTCTGAGTGTCCATTCGTACTATGAGTACAGATCAGCAGACTAAGAATATCTAACATACATTCACACTTGAAGCAAAGAAACAACCAAATCTATAGAGAAGTAGGTGGGTATCCAACTATACAAAGAGAGGTTTATTATTATTACTAGTGGGCCCGTGCCAAAGCTATTGGAAACCAACAAACTACATTCACCAATAAATCATATGGACGGTTGGATTCTCATTGAATGAGGATGGGTATGGTCATTCTTTTCCAAACAACATTTTCATCATCGACTTTAAGAAACCCTCCACAAAACAAGATATACAATTCTTCTTAATGTTTCATTTTAAAAAAATATTAATTTCTATTGGTAAATTTATTTTTTTTAAACAATAAAAGATTTATTTTTTTGTTTGCATCATTAAATTTTATACAAATTTTTTATCAATTTTAAAACACTTACTGTATTCAACGATTAAACAACCATGAAATTGTTATCCTATTTTACTTCTTAAGAATGTTTACTCATATATTTGAATACGCAAACATACATATTTATGCACATACACACACATGCATATACATATACATATGCATGTACATATACATATACACATGTGAAATACCTTCTTAATTAAATATTTAATAATTATTTATTCTATTCATATTAAAATCTACATTCTTATTTATGATTGAAGTTGCATTTGAAAAAGATCAATTTGTCAATATTTCTATTAAGTGTACATAAAAAGTCATGTAGTTTTAGATTTGCATTGGAAATTGCCAATTATTTACATAAGCATATCAAAATGTCATCATAGGTGAACATCACATGACCATGATGGAAGAAATGATTAATCTAATTAGGCATATAATGAATGTTTGCATTCTTAAGAAGAAAGAGTATATTCTTGTTGTGTGTGTTGAGATGTGATTCTAGGAATGGGTGCCAAATATGGGTAAATAGAGAAGGATAGCTCTATTTTTATGAAAATCTAGTTGTTTTAAGTGCTTTGGTTAAAGACTTGTTCACTAAAATAGATGAATTATCCTAGAAAAATTTATTGTTATTGTCTTTTCCATTTCTTGATAATAGGGCATTGCATTATCATGTTTTAGAAGTGCATGTAGATGCATCGAATTGCTCCAAGGTTTCCATCTTGCCATTGTTTCTAGGTAGCCAAGCTCTTCATGAAAGGTTGGGTCTTCTCCAAAGTATGAAGAATTCTAGGGAAGAATTGCTTTGTGGTTGGGCAAAAATAGTGCCTGAGCCATGTTTGTATCCTTCGACTTGCAAATGACCTTGTGGGTTGGTTGCAACCAATAACATTCTTTATAAACTTGTATTAAATCATTATTATAATTGTATTTATATATTGATTACTGATGTTGACAAGACATGATAGCCAATATTGTAATATGTATTTATGATGTATATGTTCTATTATTGAGAATAAGCACTTAAACTTAAAAATTTGTATTTTTGATATATTATAATATATGGAGTTAAATGGTTATATTATTTCTTTGATGATGTGGAAAATGAGTATTTTATTAATTTGTAAGATAAATAAGGTTTCGGATCTTACAAGTGGTCATCTCCTCCACAAATATCTTGAGCCTTTATGATCATTCCAAGTATGATGGGGCATCCATTATCTTGGTTTATTTTAACTCTCATGTTTCATTTGTTATGAGTTAATTAAAAGACTTCCCAATGATATATCTTGGTAGCCCCCTTATGACCCAGCAAATGTTGGAAGCCACTTCCATACTTCTCTCTAACATCTACGTCATGAGTTTATCACATTCCCCTCGAAAAAATTAAACATGTCACAAAAACCAATATAACAAGTTGCCTCAATAAAAAATTTTAATATAAAATTAAATGTTCTAACAAAAATTCAGGAAGGAAACTTCAAAAATCCCATTTCAAACAATCTGAAATTGGTTTAAAAATTCAAATTTAATATATTTTTTTGAATACTCAAAACCAAAAGTTACTCATAAATTCAATTAAAGACATCTTAATTTTTTCATTTTTCTAAACTTAATTTTTTGTAAAATAAAAGATACTCTTTTGATTCAAATATGGACAACAATTGATTCATGCAATAATTTTTTTTTTTTACAGATCTAAATTTTTGGGCATTATGATAGTGTATTTTGTCAATTTTTAAAATATTTCATTAACCCATAAATCTTATTCTAATTTAAACTACAAAAATACATTAGGGTAATTTGATATTCCACTATTAACATAGAAACCATTTGTAAACAAAAATAATGAACTATGGAGATAAAATGAAAGAATTACCTCAAATTTTAGTAATAACACATACACATTGAAATCTACACACACATCACAAGAGAGAGATATATTCCAATCCCATGCACAATTATACACCTATTCCTATTTGATTTCTTTGAATCTCATAGAAATCTACCCTACTTTGCACACCTCATTCAAATTTCTAAAATAGGGCAAAAAAGGGTTTTGAAAGAATTTTCTTACCAAAAGAAAAAATGGAAAATATGCTAAGTCTATTTCCTTTCTCATAATTTTTCAATCAAAAAGTCCATTTAAATTTCAATTAATTTTCCCATTATATTTTCCCATTTTTCATCGAAATAACACATTAGATATACAAGAAATCTTTTCAAATTTATAAATCATCTAGCCATAACTATCTCAATTTGATTTCAATTTAAGTACAATTAAATCATGTAATATACAACTCAATTTTTCTATGAAAAATGGAAAATTCATGAAATCATTTAAATAGTGCATACGATAGGATTTCATGACACATAACGATTCAGTGCTAACTTAGATCTAGGTCAATTCTAGTCAAATACATCATAAACCACACTTAGATTGACTATGTAATGGGGTTAAGAAAAAAGAGATGACTAGTGTGGTCCATCTCTTATATAAGTATCATTAGGGAAATAACTTAGACTTGTGTTGTTAGGTGAACATAGTGTTGTACCTATAACCACTCAAAACACATCAAGAGTACTTGCTCAATGCATATAGGTGAAGCACAAAATAATTACCTAATAGAGTATAACAACGTTAAACATAAAAGTAAACAAACATGTATTCATATATATAAATCGCTAAAATTGAATATGAAATAATCATGGTAACATATTATCAATTCATGAATACTATTACATAAAACAATGAACTGAACCAATAAAATAAACCATATATAAACATATATAACACACACAACTGACATAATAAGGAATCAATATCTCAAACATATGGGTGGTCACAACATAGCACTCAAGAAGAATAGAAATCACAACCAAAATTCACAATAAAAATAATGAAGTTGAACCACCAACCCTACATCACAAGGAGCTACAAATGGCTTGTCATTACACATCCACTATGGGCAAGTATCAAGGTGTACTTATTGCTAGACATAATTTTTTGTTTCTTCAAAATATTATCATAGAGTTTTCTCTATTACCTAATAGTCCTACAATTCTTTTGTGTTATAACAAAAGTTCCATAAACATTGTATTTAACCCAATTGAGCATCAAATAATGAAGCACATTGATATACAGATTCTTTTCATTCAATAGCTTATCTATGATGGTCAACTCCTATTATAGTGTTTACTAACTAACCCCATGTTCCCATGCAGCTACTTAAGTGCACTTTGTGCTTAAATTTAAGTAATTGGAGTGTTCCCATCTAAATTTAAAGTTATGGGAAAAAGATAATGAAAATAAGTAGCAATTGTATATTGCCAAATATGCCATGTGGCTACATAAATATCTCCCTCTTTTTAAATATATATATTTTCATCAAATTTAAATAGCATCAATTTTTATTAATACTTTTAATAGAAATTTAAGATGTTTTCTTAAAAATAAGTAGAAAAATTAAATATTCAAGGTGCCACTAGCTCCACAAATAATGCCTAAATAAATTGAGAAGTGGCTGCTAGCAAAAATAATCTAAGAAATTGCATGGGTCCCTACCATAAGAACTAGGTTATGAACATATTCACTAAACTTTAAGCAACACCTCATTATATTTAATTGTGATTGATACTTAGGGTGAATAAATTTTCCCTTGGTGGTGTCCTTCCTTCCTCCTCCCAATTTTTCCACAAGGTTTTTTCTATGAGGTCTTCTCTTTTTCTTGAGTTGGGAGAAAAAATTTTCATTCATATACATACGTACCTCATCAAACCTATTTTTTGGAACCCATTTTATATTTTTATGCGTTACTTTATTTTCTCTCTAAGTTGCACTTAAGGGAGAGTGCTAGAGATAAATTATATATATGTTATTAATAAACGGATTATTGGGTTCTTTTTTGCATAAGCATACTTAAACTTAATTAGGTCATATATCTTTTTATCTCAGTTAATAATATTAGAATACATGACATTATAAAATTTAACTCTCACCTAAGATTTTATTTAATACTTCATAATCTTTACCAAAGGCTACTCATTGTATATTGTATTATTCATTTTTCATAGGATTAATAGAATTCTTAGGACTTTTACACACACACACACACATATGTATATATGTGTATATATATATATATATGTGTGTGTGTGTGTGTGTGTGTGTGTGTGTAAATATGTACATATATATATGCACATACATATGTATATATATATGTACATATATGTATGTATGTATATATATATGTACATATATATATACATACATATATATATGTATGTATATATACATACATATATGTACATATATATATATATGTACATATATATATATATGTACATATATATATATATACATATATGTATGTATATATACATATGTGTATATATATGTACATATATATATGTACATATATATATGTACATATATATATGTACATATATATATGTACATATATATATGTATATATATATATATATATATATATATATATATATATATATATATGTACATACATATGTACAGATCTGTACATATGTACATATCATATATATATATATATATATATATATATATATATATGTACATATATATATATATATATATACATATATATATATATATATATATATATATATATGTACATATATATATATATATATATATGTGTGTACATATATGTACATATATGTACATATATATATATATATATGTCTATCTATATATATATGTCTATCTATATATATATATACATATATATGTGTACATATGTACATATATGTACAGATCTGTACATATGTACATATCATATATATATATATATATATATATATATATGTACAGATCTGTACATATGTACATATCATATATATATATATATATATATATATATATATATATATATGTACATATATATATATATATATATACATATATATATATATATATATATATATATATATGTACATATATATATATATATATATATGTACATATATATATATATATATATATATGTGTGTACATATATGTACATATATGTACATATATATATATATATATGTCTATCTATATATATATGTCTATCTATATATATATATACATATATATGTGTACATATGTACATATATGTGTACACACACAAACACACACACACACACACACACACACACACACACACATATATAGTTGGCATTACAGTAAATTAAGATGAAGATTGTTGGTTAAGGATATTGAGAAGGTTGTTGAGATTATCGATTAAGAATGATCACTATCTTGATATTATTATTTTTTCATTGATGTCAAGCAATTGATTTTTTAATTCAGTATGATATTGCCATATCTTAAAGATTATGTTTTGATGAGTATAAAGATGTTGGTAAATGACACAGAGAGAATGAAAGAATAAAGGGGAGTAATAAGTTATTCAATTGGCAACTATTACCGAGTTTGACAATGATGAGATTATGATGTTTTGATTGTTTTGATATTCTACACATATATGTATTTGATGACTTAACAAGATGAGAAATGATTCCATGCAATAGAAGGAGAAAATGTTTTATACTACTCTATATTGCCGAGCAGGGAGCGAATTGGTAAACGATAAGTTTATCAGTTATCGAGTATACTAAATAGAAGTAACAAAGATGGAATATCTACCAAGTAAAGTCCAGTATTAACCAAGTTTCAACCGAGCAATAACAAAATGCATTAAATGAGTGATATACATTATTTAATGAAGGATGACAATGAGTTGGAGATTTATGGAAGATTGGAATGTCGTACAAGAAGTGTGTTAAAGATCTACGACTATGGAAAATCAATAGTCAGATCTACAACACAGATTGAAAGGTTATTACACAGCACAAGTACCAAGGAAGGAATACAAGTTTAAAGGCAAGATAAAACATTTTCAGTTCGAATGATACAATGAACCTAGTTAGGTTTGATGAATTGATGGCTAAGATTAATCATGGGAAATATGATTAAGGAGATTAAGCAATTAGGAATTGCTTATAAATATGGAGAAGATGAAGAACAAAGTATGTAGGCAAATAGAAGCACACTGATGCTACAGAGGTGACAAATGAGTATAGAAGATTGAAGATTTGTTTGAAGAACACAGTGGGAAGCCTAGTAGGAGGATAGATAAGTCTTATGAAAAGATTATCTTGAACATAAAGAATCTTCTTTGGCATTTCAGATGTAAAGTTGTAGATATATTTTATTACTGTTATTTATCTTTGTAAGTGACAGAAAATCTCTTAACCGAGTGGACCTAACAGTCTTATTTGTAAATCCTTTGACAAGGTGACATTCTGAATGAGTGTTTGAAATCCTCTAACAAGGTCACTTCTAACAAAGTGCAAGATCCTAATAGATTTGAGGGAAATCCCTTAACTGGGTCACATCTAGCAATGTGTATGTATCTTTAACAAGATTTGCTTTTAACCGAGCATAATCTAGAAGAGTATATTTTTCTTGTGGGTCCAAAATCCCGCAGTGGTTTTTCCCTATTTCAGTTTCCACGTTAAATCCATTGTCATATGTGTTTTGATATTTTAAGTTTATATGTTTATATGTTTGAATGATTTATAATCATATCTAGGAAGGGCTACTTAGGTTCAATCTGATGAATTTGTTGAATAGTAAGTTTATATGAATCATCCCCCCCCCCTCTCATCTTGCTAACAATTCATGTAAAGAGTTAACAATTGGTATCAGAGCTTTGGACTCCGGAAGTAAAGTTTAAAGGAACTTGAGGCAATATTCGAAGATGTATAGAAGGGAAGCACCAAAGTTGAGCAAGTCAAGTTTCTCTACATGATAGAAAAGGATGAAGCTGCATCTATCAGGAATTGGAGAATATGCAACATATTATCTGGAAAATGATTACACTGCACCTATCACCTACTTGATGAAAATGGAAGAAATAAGAGAAAAGAAAGAACATACTCAAGCTATTATTGAGTTAACATCAACATTGACCAACTTAGAGTTTAACGATCTAGAAGGTCGTGATGATGCCAAAGCAATGTGGGATAAGCTTATATCTGTTTATGGTGGAGATAAACATGTTCAAAGAGCAAAATTAGATATTCTAAGAGGACAACTTGAATCCATGAGAATGAATGAAGGTGAGAACATAATCCAATATAGTACAAGGTTAAAGGAAATTGTCAATCAAATCAAAGGAGCAGGAGGAACTATTGAAGAAAATGATGTAACAAGTAGGTTGTTAAGAACACTTCTACATGCTTATTCTATTAGAGTCTCTGCAATTAATGAATTGAGGTCTGTACCAAACATGCCAGTCTCTTTGGATGCTACTATCGATAAGCTACATGCTTTTGAGTTAAGTAATTTTGATAATAGTGGGTCCTTGGTAAACAAAGTTGAATATGCTTTCAGTTCTTTTCATATTGGTGAATCTGATGATTACAATGATAGAATGTATAAGTATGCTGGAGGAGATCCTAGTGGAGCAAGTGAGAGATTTCACAAAACCATGGAATAAGTACACAAACTATATGAGGAAATTAGAAAGAAAGAAGAGTTTGAAGCACTATTAACTAGAAGGTTACTAAGAGGCAAAGGTAAGTATAAAGGAAAGTTACCTTTAAAATGTTTTAACTATGATAAGATTGGACATATGGCTTCAAACTGTCCTGACAAAGAATATAGTGAAAAGAGAGAATACCGAGATGACAGACAGATAGACATCCATTATAGAGGACACCAAGACTTTAGAAGGAGAGATAGAAAGACATGCCTAGTAGCTGATGAGGAATCCAATGATGATAAATCTGATGGGACTGAGACAGAGGAAGTTGTTTATGTGGCTATCAAAGATGGATCAGATGAAGAAAGGTATGAAGAAAAAGCCTTAATATCACACATAAATAATAATGATTCTTGGATCATAGATAGTGGATGGTCACATCACATGACATGCGATAAACACAAGTTTGTTAAATTAGAAGATTATGATGGAGGTTATGTAAGATTTGGTAATGATGCACCATGTCCTGTGAAAGGTAAAGGATCTATCACACTTCTTGACTTTGTTAAATGTGATGATGTATATTGGGTTGAAGGTCTGAAATACAATTTGTTGAGTGTAGCACAGCTAAACAGTACAGGATACTGAATAGAATTTCAGAAAGGAATTGTCAAAGTTCATGACAAACATGGAAAGTTGGCTTCTACCAGGACTCAAACAAGAGGTAACACATTTCACCTTGACTCAACTCGGAACAAATGTCTGTATGCAAAAATAGAAGATACCTGGTTATGGCATAAAAGGTTTTGTCATGTAAATTTTGATAATTTGATCAAAATAAGTAATAAGCACCGGGTAAGAGGTCTACCAAACTTGGGAAAACCTGTGAATGCTATATGCAAAGGATGCCAGATGGGTAAGATGACAAAATCAAGCTTTACAAGTAAGTCTTACGCTTCTAAAGGAATTTTAGATCTTGTACATACTGATCTTTGTGGTCCTATGAAAGTTCAAAGTTATTATGGTGACAAATACTTCATATTATTTGTGGATGATTACTCAAGGATGATGTCAGTTATGTTTCTAAAAGATAAATCATAAGCTTTTCAAATGTTTAAATGGTATAAGGCAAGACTTGAAAAAGAAACAGGAAGATAGTTGAAATGTCTTAGATCTGATAGAGGAGGAGAATTCATTTCAAATGAATTTAACTTATTTTGCAATGATCATGGTATAAAGAGATAAGTGTCTGCACCAAGGACACCACAACAAAATGGAATAGCTGAGAGAAGAAACAGATCAATTGTAGATTGTGCTAGAAATTTGATGATAGAAAAGAAAGTACCCCAAACATTTTGGAGAGAAGAAATAAGAACTACTATTTACACCCTGAACCGAGTACAACTAAAGAAATGAACTATGAAGACACCTTATGAAATCTGGTATGACAAGAAACCAAATGTAAGTTATTTTAAAATATTTGGAAGTAAATGTTATGTTCACAAAGATGACAAAAATGGAAAATTTGATCAAAAGAGTGAGGAAGGAACATTTCTTGGTTATTCCTCTAGGAGTAAAGCATTTAAATGTCTGATCAAATCATCTAACAAAATTATGGAAAGGGAAAATGTGAAAATTGATGAATTTGCAGAAAGGAATGATGAAGGAAACTCTAAAGAACTAGAAGATTATGAAGAGTTCATATATGTTCAATCGAGAGGTCTTACCAAGCAAGAAAATGAAGAAAATATTCAATTACCAAGTGATGAAGAAGATCATACTGAGCCTACAGAGCCGACAGATCATACAGAGCCTACCGAGCCTATATTAGCAAAATATGTCAGAAGGAATCATACATCAAGTCAGATTATAGGAGATAAGGATGATCCAGCAATGACAAGGAACCAACTGAGACATAATACATGTTTGATATTGGAATTTGAACTGAGCATAGTAAAAGAAGCATTAAACAATGAAGATTTGGTGAATGCTATGATAGAAGAGATTGAACAAATCAATAAAAATGAAACATGGACATTGGTCCCAAGACCAAAAGAGAAAAATGTAATCGGTACAAAGTGGATTTTCAAAAACAAGCTAAATAAAAAAGGTGAAGTCATTAGGAACAAAGCAAGACTAGTTTGCAAAGGTTATGCTCAAGAAGAAGGAATAGATTATGGGGAGACTTTTGTACCCGTGGCTAGACTTGAAGGAGTAAGAACATTGTTGGCATATGTTGCTTACAAAAATTTCAAGGTATATCAAATGGATATTAAATCTGCATTTTTGAATGGTATACTAGAAGAAGAAGTTTATATTGAACAACCTGAAGGATTTATTGAAGAGAAGAATAAAAATCAGGTATGCAAGTTAAATAAAGCTTTATATGGTTTAAAGCAAGCACCTAGAGCATGGTATGAAAGGTTGCACTCATACTTAATCAGGATTGGATTTATAAGGACTAGTGAAAATAGCTACATGTATATGAAGAATAATGAGGATAATGGAATACTGATTTTAGCCATATTTGTTAATGATATTTTTTTTTGTGGCAATGACTCTTTATGTAAGAATTTTGGAAATGAAATATGCAAAGAATTTAAGATGTCATTAATCAGAGAGATAAAGTATTTTATAGGTTTATAGATATTGCAAATGAAAAATGGGATATTCATTACTCAATCCAAGTATATAAAGGAAATATTGAAGAAATTTGGAATGGAGGATTCTAAACCTATAAGTACTCCTATGACTACTAATTGTAAACTATCAAAGAATGATGAATCTGCATCTGTAGATGAGACACTTTACCGATCTATAATTGGAAAGCTGCAATATGTACTTCACAACAGACTGGATATAGCACATGCAGTAGGCATAGCTCCAAGATTTTCAGTAGATCCCAAAGAAACCCATATGACAACAATCAAGAGAATTTTTCAGATACTTAAGAGTCACTGAAGATTATGGATTACTATATGAAAAGAAGAATGATTTTTACTTAAAAGTCTATACTGACGCTAATTGGGCAGGAAACATTGATGACCGGAAAAGCACAAGTGGTGGAGCTTTCTTTTTGGGAGAAAGACTAGTTAGTTGACTTAGCAAGAAACAAGGATGCATCTCACAGTCAATAGCTGGAGCTCAATATGTAGCTGTTGCATTGAACTGTACCAATATAGCATGGATCAAACAACTGGTGGAAGGTATAAATGAGAAAGTTACCGAGCCAATAACTATATTTTGTGATAATACAAGTGCTATTAACATTTCAAAGAATCTGGTCATGCACTCTAAGACAAAGCATATATCAATAAAGTATCATTATCTTAGAGAAGAAGTTCAAGAAAAGAAAGTTGTGCTAAAATATGTTAGCACAAAAGAACAATTGGCAGATATTTTCACAAAGCCACTGCCAAAGGACACTTTTGAGTATCTCAGACGTAAGTTAGGGGTCCTACCCCTATCTCTTACTCACTTACAAGACTTGGTGAAAGCATCAATTCTATGACTTTATAGAATATTATTTGTGGGTTGATGCTAATTTACACACTTTAGGATGTTGTCTAAAGTTGTACAGGAAATAGTGAATGAAGACAAGCTGCTCTAACTAAGACTGAGATGATATA